>NC_056737.1:1621250268-1621415268 GCF_019279795.1 Protopterus annectens
TTTACAAGTGCTATTCTATTTTCTTGATCTTGAATTTCATCTTCTTATTGCTGGACATTTAACTGAGGGAAATCTTCATTATTTTGTTAAAGATAAAATTGGAAACAAGTATTTATGAAATGCAAATATACAAACACCATCTGAGGGTTTTTTTTATTATCAGCACTATAGTGAATCAGCATAACTGAATGACCTTTGGCTTAAGTTTAAAGTTCAGAATTATGTGAGCTTCATGAGTTTATCTGGTATGGCTAGAATCTATGTGCACTGGTCAGGTTAGTTGATGGTTAACAGCAGATACAAAATTCCTTACAAAATAAGATATGCATACCAATGATAAGACAGCAATTTTAGGAATCCTACTGGATGGAAGGTAAGTAGAATATTTAGGATGGTT
Organism: Protopterus annectens; assembly: GCF_019279795.1. NCBI lineage: Eukaryota > Metazoa > Chordata > Ceratodontiformes > Protopteridae > Protopterus > Protopterus annectens. The sequence continues at coordinate 1,621,250,666 of NC_056737.1, forward strand.
GGCACAGAAGGATGGCACTATTGATTATTGCTTTAAAGGTAACTATTCATCAGCTGAGTCAGGTACACACTGATACTCACAAACATGCATTCTGAACTCAGTGAGTAAACTGCATCGAGCAAGTCCATAGTGGCCGCAGTGCTTAATCAGGACAGGAGGCCACTTTTACACTTTTTAGAGGCATTGTCACACTTGTAATGCAGTTAGTCAACTTGTCAGTTAAATTCCATAGACTGATGCTACCATGTGGTTCATTCATTGTAAACCTATTAAATAGGTCACTCCTGTCAAAAGGCATTTTGATGACAGAAGTCAGTTCTATGGTGGCTTAAATAACTGTGTCAGTGACTTCTGCAGGTACTCTGGAGTAATATTAATAATACGTTTTACTTATTAAATAATGATGTGTGGATCGTTAAGACTGCAGATTCAGAGTTACAGGTATAAGATGCCATTATGTCTGTAAATAGTTATATCCCTAATGTGGCTATACATTTCTCTGCAGTAAAATTTCAAAAATTAGGCATAAAGTGAAAAGATAACATGGACAATATATTTTAAACTTTTTGCTATTCTGTTGATAATGCCCTTCATTGCAAAACAATATAAGTTGTCATGCTTAATTTCAGTCTTCCAACCTTGTTATGGGAATTCTGAGTGAAAAAAGTCTCAGTTAAACAGCCATGAGTTTTTTTGAGTAATTTTTCAATTCAAGTGAATCTTAATACTACATAAGTTTCCACTGGATTTAATTTTGCTGCCTGTTTTCACTCACTGTCATACATGAATAGAAGATAAATGTATTTTTGACATGTTCCTTGTATCTGTTTTATACAATCAAGGTAGCAGCAGTCATCAGCAGTCTTGAGTAGCTTTATTCCCATTGACATTGCAGTGGTTGCACACATGCACACACACACACACACACACACACACACACACACACACACACACACACACACACACACACACACACACACACACATTTTGCAATACACATTGGTAATATCCCACTTTGTTTTCTGCTACCATCATCCCTACCCAGCCTTACTTTCCACTAGTAATGTTCCTTTCTATGTTCCATGCACTCTTGAATCTCACATCTAGATGTTACAATAGCATCTTTCCTGAAGCTTTCTAACTAAGGCATAAGTAATGAGCTGGAAGGTGTACAATATAGAATATATATGCTTTGTTGTGGGGTGGGCTTACATTGATCCAAAAATTGCAGTTAGAAGACTAGTTTTAAAATGTATGCAGCATGACATCAGAGACTAATCAGATACAGACTTGGTGTAGTAAATGAAAGGCTAACACATTATGACAGGGTTATATACTATTATGACATTCTAGCATTTTGCTTACTATATGGCTGATTTATTTCATTTGTGACGTGCTGTCTTTGTTGAACAAGCTTAAGTCTAAATTAGTTAGCAAGGAGGTCAAACAATGAATAAGAAAATGCTGCATTTTAGCACCTCAGATGAATCAGTAATTGCTCTCAGCTATAACAGAAACATAACACATTAAATCAATCTGACCCACTTTAACAGAACTGGAAAGTGAGTGATGTGCTTTAAAGCATCAAAAACCACATGCAGCCAATGTAGTGATATAACAGGTTACAACATTGCCTTAGGCACACAATTACAGCGATATAAGTAGACAATTAATAGCCCTGGTAATACGAACAGCAGGCTGTAGTGAGCTGCAGCTGGAAGGAGACAAAAATGAAGAAAGGCTGTTACTGGAAGTATTGTAAAATCCTACAGCATTTGAAAATGTAACAGCAGTAGAGTTAGGGTGAAACAACTCTAGACTCCTAAACCAAAGTAGCTAATATTTAGCTTCTGATGAAGCAAGAAGTGCCTGGTAGATGGTGAGTGGATGATGACCGATGATAACTACCGACCTGGAGGACCACCTCATGTTGTTTGCTGGCAGTAATCATCCTTCCTTTATCTTTTTTAATGTATTAAGAATGGTTATCCCCTCAGCTGATCCTAACCTTCACATGTAGAATCAATGGTGATCAAATAACGACCTGTGACTTGAGGTACATTTTCAGTGAAACCTAATTATAGCTGACATGTTTTAGAGCTAGGCATTTAGAGGAGAATACAGCTGTGCCTGATTCTTTCTTACTAGCTTCCTGCTCATCTACTGGTCTTCCCAAATCTCAGGTACATACACACACACACACACACACACACACACACACACACACACACACACACACACACACACACACACACACCATAATAGATTAGTGAAAGATGTCTCTGACGGACATGTGACACAGGTACTAATGCTGGTCTCTTTTATAAATGACATTTGCATTAGGCTATACCTTATAAACAGTTACGACAACTCTCACCTTAAATGCTGATGAATCTTAGTGGGAGAGGCTTCAACTTGTCAATTTTAACTAATGCTCAAGAGATCAGTGTTTGCCACTGAAAGTCATTGCCAGTGTAATTGCTATTGTTATACAGGCAGTGAGGTTGATGTGCGTGTACTTCTGTCTTTTTTCCACTGCAGTGCAATACTAGAATTCCTATATTTAAGAACATGAATATTGGGGGTGCATGAGTGGCTTAACCCTCTCATAAAATTTATTTTTATATATTTTTCTATTGAGGTAAAGATTCAAACTGTATTTTCATCTGGTTTAATCTTCAATCATATTTCACATGGTGAGACTTAAATGACCCCATTTCATCAAAGTCACAAGAATTTTTTGCCCTCACTATCTGTCAAGCCTCAAGCTCCTGCCATTAAATCAGTGAGTTTAATCCTCATCCCCGAGATTAGAGTCAACCTGGAGGGGGTCATCATTTAGACAGCTGTTAGGTGTGTGTGTGCTGTAGCCCTATTTCATGATTGCACTAGGCAAAAGGCCAAGGAAGAAATGTGCAATGGGCTGAAAGTGACAGGCATCTCTTCATTTCTGTAAGGGGCATTTCCTTTTAAGCAACCCTGTCCCTTTCCCTAAAGCATAAGTGATGGTTTCTTAACACCCCAGCATGGAAATTATACCATCCAATGTGTCTCCAAGAATGAGCATCCCTCTTCACTTTCCCTGGGCAGGGAAGTGAACCACACGCATTCACTCCTTCTCCTCCATGCATAGCTTCTCTAGTGCCGGGGTCACTAATCAAACTCCAGTCACCTGGGTCACAATCTGGACTTCATCCACCTGTGCCACTCAGCCAGGCAAAAGTTGCAAAATTTGAAATGTTATTTATTAGTCCATAGATTGTCTGGTAAATGGAGGAGGTGAGGCAACAAAATCTCTTAACAATACTGTCAGGATGAGCCTGAGAGAATGATTTGACAACCATTTTTTTAATAAAGTAAAATGATATTAAATCTTTTTGCTGTTTGTGGGGCTTTGCTCTAACCTACAATTTATTGCTGTAGCCAGAGCCCCTTAGGTGCGTATAACACGGTATCTGATCTTTAGCTGCCAGATCATCAGATATGGATTCTGTCTGATGCAAATGACATCTGTTACGCACACCTGAAAGTACTTAATAGTTTTCATATCTGAATAAGTAGTGACAGGCACACAATATAAACTGTTGCTTGACAATGCTGTATGTATGAAAAAAAGTATTAACTCTCTGTGAGTTTAGTACATTTAGCAAGTTACTACATGTTATTTAACAACTTAGGCTTTCTCCTTGGTCTCATCTGTCATCAGATTATGCTCAGCTGGACATGCCAAGTTTAAAAATGAATATAAAAACTAAAAATTAAAACAATAATGAAAATAAATGGTAGTTTAACAAAAGCAAAGTACTTTCACCTGAAACCTATGGATTATAGATTAGTACTAAGCTAACTCTCCTTGTGGGCCGCTTCAAGCCTAGCCAGTTACCCCATGTGAGAATCGAATTCTTTGCCTTGTGTTTGTAAAAACCTTAACCATTGTGCCAACCTCCCAATTCTTAGAAATGGCACTGTTTCATGGTACAAAATAAATACAAGTTAGCAACTCAGATTTGCACTGGCATTTCTCACTCACAACTTCAATAAGCTATACATTTTAACAGGGAGTGACAAAGCTTTAAGAATTAATATATTTATAGCTACTCTCACCTTCAAAAAACTATTATTTATACTGATGAAATAGTTTATTTCCTTACTGCTTGTTGAGTGCAAATTGGACAAAGCTGGATATGGTGAATTTCAGTTCAGTGAAAATGAACTCATATTACTGCATTCCACTGGAAATCACTGCTGCTGTTGTTGTGGTTTCTAGGTGTGTGTGTGTGTGTGTGTGTGTTGCGGGGGGGGGGGGCAGTGATTTCTTTATTTCAGGAGATTCCTCCCTTGTTTGTGTTTGTATGACCATTGAGTTGGTATATATAAGTTGGGGGGCCTGCAAAAATGCTTGCATTTATGTTTTTCATCAGGTTGATTTCTTGATTAGTTGTGTTTGGTGAGTCGGTTCTTTACTGAGTTATAACTCAAATAGTCATAGTAAAACCTAGATAGTTACTCAATAGAGCAAGAAACAGATAAAATAATAAGTATTTTCTCTCTCTCTCTCTCTCTCTCTTTGAGCAACATATAGAAAAAGCAAGCTACACAAATGTTCATACTGCTACAAATAAGTCAACTGAAAAAATTACTGCTGTTGATTATGACAGGCAAAAGCCTCTCCCACAAATATCGAGCCTAAAGGAATGCTTTCAGTCACTGACCGATATTTGTGCCTCCTAGCAGTACAATTTAGAATGTATGCACTGGATAAACCTTAACAATACAGCAAACTGGAAACAGAGTGAACCTGGTGACTGCTCTAACTTTTACACATACTTTTTGGATTGCTAACCTTAAATGCTAAAAGCATGCATTACTTGATCTCTTCCTTCTGTCAGCAGCAGCAAATTTTCTATTCAATATTAACACAAAAGTAAAGGGATGAAATGATTTTTTGAAGGCCTAGTCTCACCGGTGGCAGTTTTAATCCTCCTTTATGCAATCCATGTAAAATGAGGAATGCAGGAAATAAAATTCTCGGAGCAAAACAATACCAGTGTAACCATGACTTTAAACTCTGGTAACTTCCTATTTTACACTAAAACTTGTTTAAAGTTGCTACCTTTAATTCCTTACCATACATCATCAGAAATGCCCAGGATAATTAATGTCATTCTCATGTAATTGTTGATTTTCATCCTGATCAAGCTTCCAAAAGAACACTTGGTTATTTTAATTTACATGATAGTAAACCAAAAGAGGAAAGACCCCAGCCAATATTTGTAGGAGAAACTAAAAGAAAAAGGATAATAATAAAAACATTTATTTTGTATCTGAATTCCCCCTCCCTACAAATTATATGAATTAAAACAACTCAAATTCTGTATAATCGAGCTTTTACTTTAGTAAAAAAATGAAGTCCAGTCTTTTGCCCTGGTTGTAAATATGTTTGGTCCTATAAAATCTCATGTTTCTATAAAAATGCTGTACTTTGGTTAATTGAAAAGGTGGCTGCTCTATACTAAATATTGATAATTTTCCTCTCCTATTTAGTCTGCCAGGTGGTCACAGGATCATCTTTTCCACCCTCGTACATGATGGTTGACTACCTCTTTGCTTTGGCAGGGTCTGCCATACCTGAATATTGCACACATTGAATTCTGTGTACATTGCTACTGTACTGCTTTAGATGCATAAGAGCTCAGCGATCAACCAGATTTGCTGTAACTACCAGCTGGCTTCTTCCATGTGGTACTCCTACAGTGGGTCTACCTACATGCTTCTGCCCAGGATATAGCAGCCAAAACAGCACATTCAGTCCCATCCCTAGCATACTTCTTAAGTACTCGAGTTTCTTAAACCTGGCTTGTGGTGGCTGCAACCAGAAATCCATCCCTCTGCTCCACACAGCCAGCTATATTAATTTTTTTCTTGCTCACAAAGCAACACATTCTCAGCTGTAAATATACTTTGGCCCTTTTCTAGCCCTCATAATCTAGCTTCCGTGTATCAGCTATACACCAAGAGATGCTGGAACTGCAAAGCAAATAAAGTTGACTCTGGGTATTATCTTCAACTTAAGTCCCTTTTAAAACATCTTAATTCATTCAAATCAACGGCAGTTACTTCATAACATACTTACATGATCTCAGAAGCTACACTTCCTGTCACGGGCAGATAGGAATGTCTTGAATAAGGGGGTGCTGCTGTATATGGGAGACAGGGCTTGCCATCGTTTTTTTCACTTTTAGATCTTGGCTTGACTCTTGTTATCTGATTATTTTTGCCTAGTTTTGTCACGTCAAAATTTACTGAACTTATAGTCTGCATTTAAGAGGATATTGTGTACATGCTGAATGTGTATACTTGTATAATTTAAGCAAACCTGTTAAGGGCATACTTCTATAAAGGATATATAGCCCTAAATATTTAGTAACTTAAATTTTAACAAATCTTTTAAAATACCATTTCATTCTGCACTTCATAGCAACAAATTAGATGTAATATTGAACTTTGACTGTTCATATATTTTAAAACGTTTTATAATTCTCACTGACTTTGATATACCAATATACCTCATGCAGGCACTGTTTATGAACCCTGACTTTCAAATGATTGTTCTCCACATGACTGCCTGTAACATTATCATATATTTTACTTAAATCTCTAAATCTCAATAGAACTATCTATAATTCATAAAATATGTACCTAGAGAGGTGGCAATAATATAACTGGAAACATCTCCTAGAAGTCTGAAAATTTAAACCTTAAACCTGTGTTTCTAATTTCTTCCTCCACTAAATAACATAGGATATATTACAGTATTTTCACTTAAACACTATGCATGTTATATATGAACACTGCAGTCAGTTATAAGCATGTGTTGTGCACATGAATGATGGTTAAAAGTGCCCCCGGGAAAATAATCCATTCCTATACTTTTGTCAGTAGCTACATTACCAGTCTAACTTTCATACTTCTATTACATACCATTAGCAGTAGCTGATGAGTTATATTCCTTAATTTAGGTCCGTAGTATAACAAAAAGCCAATGTTTGTTCTAGACCTAAGTAATTTTAAAACTATCAGTGCACTGTGATCCTTTAAGTTAGGCAAGTTAAAGCTTAATATTATGGTAATCACTGATTATGCATGTGTAAAATTGAATTAAAATTAAATTATCTTTGCTTACAACATCCTCTATGACATTTTAAACTGTGTTTTATATGCAGTCGTTATTGCCTTTATTTGAACATTTGGTGGTTAACAAAACTGTCTATGTCTTATTATTTGCCAAAATTCATTTTTGTTAATTTGTTTGATCAAAGATGGTATACCCTATGGCTCCCCTTTCTGTTCAAAATCAACACATTCATTCATCATTCCTATGGGGAAAGACCCAGACTCAAGGGGTGACAGCCATACAGCTCATTTATTCTCTGACTAGGCCAGGACCCCTAAGAGCCCATTTTTCCCCTTGGAAGCAAGCAGCTGTTAGAGACTAGGCCATCTTTACCTCATGTGGATCCTTTCCTGTCCTAATCCTTTCCCTCAATGGACATGGTATGTCCAGTCACTGTCACCTCAGAGAGTGTGTGTATTATACCCATGTTCAGACCTTCTGTCTTGTCTGCAGCATGGTAACCTCATGTCTTACCTGTAGCATGGTATCACATCAGCCCTTAATGCTGCCTGCTGTGCCCCAACACTTTTGGTGTGGTGGTCGTGATAGTGGCTCCATCCATCTCCCAATACTAGCATGGGTTAGTCAACAGCTACTACTTATTGCCCCCCCAGCTGTTCCACCTTTCTGTGTTGCTATGAATGAAAGACAAGTCATCTGAGTAGCTGTACGCCAGAAGGATGAGATCATGGCTCAAAGAAGGCTGAATTGAAGTTCCTTTAATGATATCTGAGTTTGCTACCAGTGACAGAGTAAATAATCAGAAAACCAGGAGGATTAAGATGGATTACAAAATACACCATATATAAGAAAAAAGATTACACAGTTTCTCAAAATGTTCTCTCTATATGCTCATATTTTACAGATAATGGGTAATTCCATTTTAAAAGCTATTATTTGCATTTTACTTTATGGAAGATAATGAATAAAATTATACATATGTCTATTAATTTGGGGCACCACTATCTGGATCAGAGGCCATTACATGCAAAATGTATTTACTATAAAAACATGTATGCACACCATTCACTTCCACTGAGTAACTGTTCTTGTGTTAAGAACTAGGAAATTATACCCCCTGGATCAAGTGTAAGTATGTATGTATATGGTTCTAGAGAAAATTCAAGAACTATTTGAGATTTTGTATCTCTCGGCCTGCTCAATAATGAATCACCCAGAATGTGCTAGAGAGTTTTCTTGTAACCCTCACCAGAGCCAGCTACTTAAAATGGATGGACAGATCAAAGACAAAATAAATAATCACAGCAAACACTTTTTTTCTGATCACGTAGCCACTCATATACACATTTTATTTTCACAGTGTAAAAACATAGTAAGTTAAAAATGTTGTTACTAGTTCTAGAGTAAAGACTTTTGTTTTTTTAAGAGACAAAACTACAAATGTTTGTTGTCAATATTAAATCCAAAGAAATGATCACAAATATCTCTGGCACTAAATATGTCTTCATGGATCACATACCTTGTTCTTTTGTGTTATATTCGTCATCAGCGCTTATAGGTTCATAGAGTCATAGGTAGGCTATCGGGCTAAGGACCTATGTAAGCCTAGCCAGCAAGGTTCCATAGCTTACACCACCCAAGAAAGTTGTTTTCCTGTGCCACTGTCCAGCAGAGACACAGAAGTGATCCCCGGGGTGTATTTCCTATTTCCCATCCACTCATCAAGATTTTTCTTGAAGAGTGCTAATGAAGAACTTTGCTTGACATAGATGGGTAGCTTGTTCCAGAGTATAGGAAGTCTCTGGGACAGGAATCTATCCCTCCAGCATGTCCTGTTTATTGTGGTGACAAGGTTTAGGTCCCTAGAGTGTGTAGCTCAGAGGGATTGGGATCTCTTTAAGTGTAGCATGTCCAACAGCTCTGGGTTTGACATAGCTTTATATGTTAGGCAGAGATCATCTCGGAGCAGGCAACATGCTACGAAGTAAAGCTGGTGTTTTTTGAGGTGGTCATTTGTTTGAGGCGAGTAATCCTCATTGTGAGGTACTTCTGTGGCCTTTCCAGCTGCTGCAGATGTCTTGTGAGGTACATTCCAAAAGGGGCACTGTACTCTATAATGGGTCTAATGAGTGACGAGTAGAGGGGAACAATGACCTCTTTTCTCCTCTATGAGAACCCTTTTATGATGAGGTGTGCCACGTAGAAGGACTTCCTGACTACTGTGGCGATGTGGCTATCAAAGGAGAGACTACTGTCCACCTGGGTCCCAAGGTCTCTTATCATGCATTCGGTGTTAAGTAGATTGCTGCCTATGTGGTAGCTCATGGGTACAGAGTTTTTACCAAAGGGGATGACACTGCACCTTTTGGCATTGAGCTTGAGGCCATGGCTCTGACACCAGGCATCTGTCTCAGTGAGGTCCTTCTGTAGGATGTCCACATTATTTGGGGACTTGACTATGGCTCCTAGTTTGCAGTCATCTGCGAACTTCATTAGCCAGAGGCCTTCTGTGTTAGCCTGTATATCAGAGAAGTAGATACCAAACAGGAGAGGCCCCAGGACGGAACCCTGTGGTACTCCACTTGTCACTGCTTTGAGGTCAGATTTGGAGTCTGCAACTTTTACAGTGTGGATTCTGTAAGTGAGCCAGCTGGCAACCCATCTTGTGACATAGGGATTTATACCTAGTTTAGTGAGTTTAGCTATAATTCCAGAATGGGGGATGGTGTCGAAAGCCTTGGCGAGGTCAAGATAGGCTGTGTGAAACACCTTACCCTCATCCAGGGCTTTGCTGACTGCCTCAAAGAAGTTGATCAGGTTCAGGAGGCATGATCTGCCTTTCACAAACCCGAACTGGGTGGGATCCAAAGTTTGGAGGTTACCAATGTCTTTGTTTATGAGTTTCATGATGATACCTTTCATGGCCTTGCAGACCAGGCTTGTCAGGCTAATAGGTCGATATCTAATTTTCTGTGGTAGATTTTTTGACACGCAATATTGTATTGGCGTCACGAGCAAAATAAACATGAATATTTGTATTTTTTTATACCCGTACAACCATATTTGATAGTTAATTTTCAGTATACCAAGGCAAACTAAATATAAAATAAGGAATACCAGCATAAATAAAATATTAACACACACCCATATTAAACCAAATCCTTAAATCAAGTGCTTGTCCCATATTTAATATTTCTGCTTTGTTTTGTTTATGTAACTGTTAAAATTGGGTTATTCACCTTTGGCTGCAGTAATGAGCCAAAGATGCATCAGATCAAACCTTGCACCCATTTTCCACTTAATGAGACTTGGGGAGCCAAAGATGAACTTTTAGCCTTATTTGCCACTGGATTATCCAGATGGTTCTGGTGATACATTGATGTATTCCTCATGAGTAACTCTTTTTGTGGTGAGTATTGTGAAGCAGGCTTACAAATGTACCTATATTACCACACAAAGCCAGCTCACACAAGATCTAACAGGAGAGTAACATAAATAATTTTTTCAATCTCAGCATCTTCTAACCATGTGTTTTACTGGTCTACCGTACAACTAAAGTGGGCATTTTATTAAATCTCCAACCATCTTCTAGCTATGTGCTTTCTGGCTTTACATGACATTCTCTTGTAAAACAATAAATGATCACGGATTACTTTAAAGCTACCACATGTTTTTTGTGCCTCAGTATTCGGTACTCTGACCCTGGGATTTAGAAACATGCCTGATGTAATCATGCCAAGGTTATTGCAGAGTTGCTGCATTGTGTGGCACAGTCCAAAGGTAACTATCAATTAACTAGTTGGAATTTCATGACTCAGACTGCTACTCATTAAGAAAAATGAATATGGGGATTGCAGACTCAGGAGAGAGAGACTCTTTCCAGCAACTGCAGTTAGGAATGTCAGAAAGAGAAGTGGTGAGAAGGTAGCATGTATCCTCCTATGCGTGCTCACATGCACTACATTGCAGATCTACAAGAATGTATGGCAGTCACATTAAATGGCCTCTAGCAATGTTTATATCTATTGTATTACTTAAAATGGTGAGGATGCATCGCAAAAAGGGGTGTATAAGAAAGTAGGAATATACATAAGAGCAAGCCGAGGAACATATTCTCTTTTCTCACCTTTGCTGAACTAGATTAGTCCAGATTTCAGGTTTTGCTGAATTCCGGACTGTGGTATAGTTTCCTGTATTGCCCATATCCTTACTTGGATAGGAGGAAGCTTCTCTGTTCACCAGTGAGAGTGGGGAGCTTTGAGCAGCCTATCTGTCCCTGGAGGAGTGGTCTCAGCCCTGAAACTAGTAACTTATTGGCCGTTTTGGGTCAATTCCTATCCCTTTCACTTTCCCTGCTTTAAAACCCGCATTTGCACGGTTTTGCACGATTTTGCGCATAGCGCAGAATTGGGCAGCGCCGCTTAAACGGGTTTAAACTATTCCCTGCTCCACAAAGTCTGCTCTTCACTTTTTCCCTTAGAACTGTTCTAAATCTCAAAGTAAGCACTCTATTTTCATTCTAAAGCCCTGCAGTTGCTCGTATAAGTAATCTTATAAGTAAGCACTAATAAACTAAAGCACTACACCCTCTTATACTGCCTTTAAGTACTTGGCTCCCTATTGGTCCTTTTTTATCAGTCAAAAAGTAGTTCCTTATGCTATTCTGGCATGTCCAAAAGTCAATTTCGGGTTTACTCTCCAGTCCAGCTGGTGAATCTGGGAATCTTGAGGCAATGTTGCAACTGCCTTATGTACACAGACCACCCTCTCCTCCTCCCAACAAGCTCAAATATATGTGAGAGATGCAACTATATAGCCAAACTGGAGGCTGAGCTCTCTCAACCCAGTACTGGTGCAGTCAGTCAGGAGGAGAAGGTAACCACACACTACACAAATCCAGTCTCACATAGACCTATTGCAACAGCAAACCAAACACATAAACACATAAAAACATACTTGGAGGCTCTAAATGAAAATCTGCCCAAGCAGCAGAGACCTCCAAAGCAGACTTCCAAGCAACCGCTACCCCACAACAATACCCACGTATCACATAGTTCACAAAGTCAGTGTGCCACACAGTCACAGCCCGTAAGGCTAAACAACACACCTAATACACTTGTAATAGGTGATTCTATTGTCAGACACAGTGACGTCCCACTCACCAGGCTGAACAAGGAGAAAGTCACTGTAAGCTGCCTGTCGGGTGCCAGGATCCGCCACATAACACAAGCACTCAGGTTACTCCAAAGCAAGTACAAATATGACTCCGTCATTGTCCATGCTGGTGTGAATGACCTGAGACGTACCTCCCTGGACTACATGAAAAGAGACATAGAAGAGCTCTCTGATCATGTAGCCCAGGCCGGTATGACCCTGACCTTGAGTAACATCTTACCCTCACCAAGAATGATGCCACAGTATAAAGACAAAATGATCAATTTTAACAATTGGCTAAAGTATTGGTGTCATTCAAAGGGGATCCAGTGTCTGTCAGCCTGGGATGACATGCTCGACAAGCCACGTTGCTTCGCTAAGGACAACTTGCACCTGTCACCCCTGGGCTTTCGAATACCGGCTAAGGCTCTTGCCACCCCCATAGTGCCTTTTTTAGGCAAGGCTCAAAAGACAAACCCACCTCCATAGACAACACAAGGAAAAAGAAACACCTCCATAGACAACACAAGGAAAAAGAAACTAAGGGTAATGCTGCTCAACACCAGAAGTCTAAACCTCAAGATAAACGCACTCAAGGCTCTCTTCAGTATGGAGAATATCAATATCTGTGCAGTAACAGAAACCTGGTTTAAGGCTCCTGAGAGCACCCCAGCACTACCAGGTTATACCTCATACCATGCTTTTTGGCCCCAAAACTCGAACCGAACCACAAAAGGAGGGGGAATATCCATATTCATCAAAGATACCCACACCTCCAGGTTAGTGGCACTGCACAAAGCATCGGAGACCATCCATGTGCAACTAACAGTGGGCAAAACTGCCTTTCAGTTTGTAGCCTGCTACAGACCACCCTCCCAAACTCAGGAACTCCACTCGGCTTTCCTGAGAACACTGGAGAATATGAAGGTCTCTCCAAACACTATCATATTGGGTGACTTCAACTACCCAAACATAGACTGGGAGCACTACTCAAGCCCCAACAGCCTCGCCCAATGGTTCCTAGAATTTATAAACTCAAATGCTATGGAACAACTGGTCACCACTCCCACAAAAGGGGAAAACATATTGGACCTGATCATCACCAACATGGGGACTCTATGTTCCATACCAGAGGTATACCCCTCATTGGTAAGATCTGACCATAAATTAATCTCACTGGACATCCATATCCCATCCCCACCCCCAGCCAAGGAAACCACAGTGAAGAACTTCTCAAAAGCAAACTTCACACTTCTCAAAACCGAAGTGGAATCCTTCAAAGACCCCGGGCCAGTGGAAAATATGGGCTAAACCGCAGAATCAATTACAAATGCATTCTATGGACACCTACAGGAATGCATGGATCGTGCTATCCCAAATAAAACCAAGACTCACTCCTCCAAAGGTAGGAGACCTGTCTGGTGGACCCCAGCCATAAATAAGCTATACAACAGAAGGAGGAAGCTACTACATGATAGAGCAAAATCCCAAAAAGGGAAGGCATCTCTGATCAGTACTAACAAGAAACTACAATCCCTCATAAAATCATCTAAGGCCAGCTTTGAAAGAAAAATTGCACAAGACGCTAAAGATAATCACAAGGCCTTCTTTAGTTATGTCAGGAACCTGGGTGGCAACTCCCAGATATGCTCTGAGTTAGTGCAAAATGACAAAAAATACACTGAACCCACAGACATTGCCAACATCCTGGCAGACAGGTTCAGTGCAAACTTCTCCCCCCTTCCCCCCCAAAAGAGCAAATGTCTATCCCAACAGAGTGTAGCCCTCCTGACATCACAGATGCACAGGTGAGAGCTGCCCTCTCCAAAGCAAAAAACACAGCATCAATGGGACCGGACAGTGTCCCGGGCTGCGTCTTACACGAGCTCCAAGAAGAACTGAACCCTCACATAAAGTCACTGTTCAATCTCAGCCTTACTACAGGATATGTACCCAAGGAATGGCATACAGCAACAGTGGTCCCACTCCACAAAGGTGGTGCCACAAAGGACCCCAGAAACTATTGCCCTATAAGCCTGACTAGCCTGGTCTGCAAAGCTATGGAGTGTATCATCATGGAACTCATAAACAAAGACATTGGGAACCTCCAAACACTGGATCCTACCCAATTCAGCTTTGTTAAGGGCAGATCTTGCCTCTTGAACCTGGTCGACTTCTTTGAAACAGTCACCAAGGCCATAGATGAAGGGAAGGTAGTCCACACAGCCTACCTGGACCTCGCAAAAGCCTTCGACACAATACCCCACTCGGGCATCATAAATAAGCTCACCAGCTTAAATATCAACCCCTATGTCACAAGATGGGTTGCAAACTGGCTCAGGGATAGAACCCACATGGTCAGAATTGCAGGTGCCATGTCAGACTCTAAACCAGTTACAAGTGGCGTCCCACAAGGCTCAGTCCTGGGACCTCTCTTGTTCGGTATATATTTCTCTGAGGTACAGGCTAACACAGGAGGACTATGGCTGACCAAGTTCGCAGATGACTGCAAACTGGGTGCCATAATCGACTCACCAACTGACACAAGCATCCTCCAAAAGGGTCTCACAGAGACGGATAACTGGTGTCAGAGCCATGGCCTAAAGCTAAATGCCAAAAAGTGCATAGTCATCCCCTTTGGGAAAAACAAAGTGCCCACAAATTACCACATAGGTGGTAATCCATTAAGTACGGAAGAAGTAATTAGGGATTTGGGGACCCAAGTAAATAGCAATCTCTCCTTTGACAATCACATTGCCAAATTGGTTAGAAAGACCTTCTATATAGCCCACCTTATCACGAAAGGGTTCACATCTAGATCAAGAGAGGTCATTGTGCCCCTCTAGTGATCACTCATCAGGCCCATAATTGAATACAATGCCCCATTTGGGATGTACCTTACCTGACACCTGCAGCAACTGGAAAGACCCCAAAAGTACCTCACCAAGAGGATCAAGGGACTCAAACAGATGCCCTACGCAGTTAGGCTAAAGAAACTCCATCTCTACTCAGTTGCTTACCGCCTACTCAGAGGCGATCTGTGCCTGACGTATAAAGCCATGTCCAAACCAGAATTAATGGACATGCTCCACCTCAGGAAATCCAAATCCCTTAGAGCCACACACATTCCAGGGACTTAATCCTCAGCACAGAAATAAATAGGACATGCTGGAGGGACAGATTCATATCCCAGAGGCTCCCCTCACTCTGGAACAAAATCCCAATCCATATTAGGCAGAGCCCCTCAATGACCCTCTTCAAGAGAAATCTTGACGAGTGGATGGGAGATCATAGGTTTACCCCTGGGATCTCTTCTGTGTCCCTACTAGACAGAGGCACAGTAAACTAACCTTAAAGGGCTATCTTCTGTGACCTACTATACAGAGGGACAGTCAACTAATCTAAAAGTGTGGTGAAAGCCAAACTCACTCTGGCCTGGCTTGTAAATGCCCTAGGGCAGATAGCCTAGTATCAACCTATGAACCTATGAACCTATACCTAAGAATGCAGGGTAGGTAAGACTGAGAATGGGAGGGGAGGAATGATGTATTTTATTTTTTGGAGGGACAGGTACACATTTACTTTTTTTAGAGTGTTTAGGATATAAGGGGAAACGGGGGATGGTAAAATGGTAAAGAGGTAGAAGCAGGCACATGCAAATGTAAAACACAAAGAAAAACAGAAGAGGTGCTGACACACTGAGGGAGTGGAATTATAGACATATAGAAAGAGGGAAGACATTGGTGAGGGGGAGGACTGGACAACAAGGGTGGGAGGTGACACACAAGGAAGGGGAGCACCATGATGGGTGATAGGGTGGGTTTCCCACTCCTGTTTCTACATTGCCTGGACTAAATCCAGGGGGATGTCACTCACCTCCCTGGCAGCCCTCCCTAATGGGCCTCACCTGAGGTGCTGAGGGCAGAGCCAGGCAATGGTATGACTATTGAAATCACACAAGGACATTTTATATGCAGATTTCCATCCACTGGCCCACCAACTCCCCTACCACCTCCATCAGCTTCCATCATGTGACAGACTGTGAACCTGTAGCAGTGCCACTGCAGGGAACAGCAGTGCTCACCTCAGTTAAGTGGCTTTCAGGGACTACTTGTGGTGCCACCAGGCCACTCCTCTCCTTCTGCATCCTATGAGGAACAAGGTCTGGTATCAGGGGAGTACTGGTGGGAGAAGACTGGGTCTCATGGCAGGGTGTGGACCTATGCTGTATCTCTGCCACAACTATGACAGATACCACAGAAAATGGTAACATAACTGGATAGAAATAAAACAGCAAAGAGCAAAAAAACATTACAATGAAGGCTAATGACAAAGACAGTGAGAAAATACCTGACAGAGAGACACATACCTGTCCCTACAGCATGTTCTAGTTATGTTGCTGGGAAGGTTTAGGTCTCTAGATTAGGTGTTTCTGATCCTGATTGTTTTCCAAATATTTAACAGTTCCAATAGTGCTGGATCTGAGGAAGCTTTATACGCTAGACAGCCTATAGGAAACTGAATATAGGGACAATGGTTTGAGGCAGTCTGCAGAGGACTTGTTTTCTATCCTTTTTCTTCTTTTAGTGAGAAATCTCTGTGGATACTTCATTTGCTGCACATGTCTGGTGAGGTACATATTGAAGGAAACGCTGAATTTAATAATAGGTCATGTAAGTGCAGATTACAATGGGATGATGACTTATTAGGACCAGTTAGTACCTAATTTAGTGACTTTGTTAACAATACCAAAGTGGGGTATTGTATTAAATGCCTTGACCAGATTGAGGTAGGCAGTATGTATTTTCCCTCATTAATTTCTTCAGTAACCTTCTCAAAGAAGTCCAGCAGGTTTAGCAGGCAAGACCTGCCCTTGAAAACTTGAAAAGACTAGGTTCCACTGTTTGTAGGTTACCTATATCATTATTTGTGATACCCATGATTATCCCGTACATAGTCTTGCACACTAGGGTTATCAGGTTAATGGGTTTCCTGGGTGCATTGATGGGTCACCCTTGTGCAATGGTATAACCATTACAGTCCTCCATTCACTAGGCATGAAGCCTGTTTGGAGATTGTGTTTGAACAGAGATTCTAGTTGGACTGAAAGTTCATGTTTCAATGCTTCTAAGGAGGTATTCTGGGATATTATCAGTACCCATCCGGGAAAATATGGACATGAAAATGAAATATATAAACATTGCTGGAGACCTTTTAATGTGGCTGCCATACATTTTTGGCCTTGAAGACCTGCTTTCTAGTGACGGTTGGGGGCAAGATGGATGTTAGAATTTCCTTAGGAATATCATGAGGGGAGGGGGGGTAAAGTTTAAACCAAATTTGTCGGACAGGAGATTAGCTAACTCTTCTGGTTCTTTGTTGGTTGCACCTTTTGAAGCTAATTCAGTTCATTGTGTATATTACCTTTGAGGCCTTGGACAAAGCTAAAAAAAGTCTTGTGGTTGTCCTTGACCTGGGTAGCTATTTTTTCCTCAAATTTAGCATTTTTGGACTTTATTAGCCCACTGAGTTGCTTGTTTAGGCTGATGAAAGAGCTTTAACCTTGTTGGGTATTGCCTTTCCTCATTTTTCGCGATGATTGTCTTCCTTTTGTTGTTTAGCCTATTGATGTTAGACTTCTGACAGGATAGTTTTTTTTTTTGTTTTTTGTTTTTTTTTGCACCTGCCCTGCACTTATTTTGGGTACGTTTCTCTCTTTTAATTTCTCCAAGTCTTTTGGGTTTCTAATACCAGGATGGGAAGGACCCCATTCCCAAGTCAAAGTATGATTAAAGTTTATGAAATTAGTATTGTTTCAATCTTTGATGTCAGCCAAAAGTGCTCTTCACAGCACCTGCAATGTGCTTAGTAATGACTCCTTCTGCAATTCGTATGGGGTTACATGTATTGGTAACATATCTAAATACAACTGTAAATTCTTTTTTTATAAGACCAATTGCTCCTACTACTATTGGAACTGTGTTGGTATCATTCTTCCACATTGCTCTCATCTCTGCCTGCAAATCTTGATATTTTATGACTTTGTGTCTCTCTGTAAGCAAGACACTGCAGTCACTGGGTGTGGCAACTTCAATGATCAATGCTACTTTTGTCTTCTTTTCATGGATCACTATATCTGGTTTTCTAGCATCTATATTTCGAACTGTTGGTAATGGATGATCCCATGTGATGTAACCTTCCTCATTTTATATGATGCGTTGTGGCTCATGTTTCCAGTGTTTTTCAGCCACTTCAGTACCATCATGTTGCACAATCCCCTGTGCAACAGTCTTGACACATTATTATGCCTTTCAGTATACAGTCCTTCTGCCATTAGTATATCACAATCAACAATGAGGTGTGCTACTGTTTCCAATTCTATTTTACAAAACCTGTATTTGTCTGTTTCTCCCACATGTCCAATGGACTTTTTAAAACAATGTGTACGTAGCCCACTCTCTTGGGCCACCAATATTAACCTTTCATCTCTTGGTTTGAATTTGTCTCTCCTTAACCATTCCTGCATTCGATCCTGTTCAACATGAGGTCCTTCCAGAAGTTTTCTATGCTTGCAACTATATTTATGCATTTTCCACATTTCTTGCCTTCTCATATGGTCCCTCACCTTATATTCTTTCTTTTGTTTTTTTGGCACATTCAGTTGCTGCCTGATTTTTATCTACTTCTGGTTTGATTTCCATTCCTGCTTGACGCAGATATGCTTCTGCTAGATTAAGCAGAGAAGTCATCTTAGATGTATTCTCCTTATGTTTCAAAACTTTCACTACATTTGGGTCTTGTGAGGTCAGCATATATATATGCAGTGTCATGACTGCACAGCTATACATGTTATCAATTTCAAGGAGGCCCATCCCTCCTTCGGAATGGGGAATATATAGTCTTGGTATGCACTGATTTTTATAAATCATTTGGTGAGCATGAAGCATCTTTCTTGTTTTCCTGTCTAATCTATCCAACATGTTTTGGGGCCAGTCAATCACTCCAAAACTGTAAGTTAGGACAGGAAGAGAAATTTGGTTTATAGCTTGAATTTTGTTCCTAGATGTCAATGCTGTTATTAGGATTAATTTAAGTCTTCTAAAGTATTCCTTACTAAGTTTTATTTGCATTTTTTCATGTTTTATTGTTGATTCTTCATCAATTCCCAAATATTTAAACACTCCCTGTTGCTCAAGTTCTTTTATATCACATTCTTGTCCCAAACTGATGTTTTCTTGGTGCTGCAGTTTTCCTGCTTTAAAGGTTGCTTTTGCATGTTTATCAAGTCCAAATGACATTCTTATATCATCTGAAAAAGTTTTGACAACTTGCTGTTGTGCTTCCACTTCCTCATCTGATGAGCTATACAGTTTTAAATCATTGACAAAGAGAAGATGAGAAGTCTTTACACTTTGTTTTCTAGGAGGCAAATTATAGCCATGGCCTAAGCTGTTAAGTAGACAGCTTAATGGGTTAAGGGCAAGACAGAATAGCAGCGGTGACAGAGTCACCCTGGAATATCCCCCTTTGAATTTGTATCCCTGGAATAATAATTTGTCCTTTATTATGCTTTAATTGCAAAGTGGTCTGCCAGTGTTTCATGGTCACTGTAATGTAGTCGATCAGTGTAGGGTGTATCTTATGCATTTTTAAGCACTCTTTTATCCATGAATGTGGGATATTATCAAATGCTTTTTTGCAGTCAATCCATACCATACTTCCCCTTTTTACAGTTCTCCACCGCTATGACTTTATTTAACAACAAATGATCCCTTGTTCCATATGACTTTTTTTATTGCCCTTTTGTTCTACTGCCATAACTGAGTTTTCTTCTAATTGACTATAAACTCTGTCGGCATCAATTCCAGTGTATAGTTTATATGTTGTCAGAAGATAAGTTATTGGTCTACAATTTTTAGGTTAGCTTGCAGGTTTCCTCTTAAGTTAGGCTAACTTTTAACTCTTAGGTTTCTGTACAGCTGTTGACATGGTTATACAGGGTTTCTGTGAGCATTTCTGTGAATGTTTATGCATAGGCAGTAGTATTCTCAGGGTTGGGGGGACTTGAAATTTATTTATGGTGCCACTTAGTAGAAAGAAGTTTGCCTTGGATTAATTCTTAAGTATTTTAGGGTTTCCCAGCATCCCTGGTTTTACATTTACCTCAAAGGAGATGGGTTTATGGTCTGACCTGAGGGGCGAGGGTATTACACTGGGGGGAAGGGAATGCATATTTCTGTCATGCCAATGAAGACCAGGTCAAGGATGTTCAAGCCCCTAATGGGTGTATGAACTAGCTGGTCTAGGGTGTTGGAGTTTATGAAGTTCAGGAATCTATGGGCCTGTTTACTGGTGGTCATGTATGATTCCCAGTTTATACTGGGGTAGTTGAAGTCACCCATGAATATGATGTTGGATTGGGTGGGAGTGTGTTGTGTGCCTTTATATAAATGTTGTGGTTCTCCTGGGTCACTGAGAGGGACCTATAGATTGCAAGGATATGGTATGAGATGTTATTACTAGTGATTTGGATGCGGAGAAGCTCAAGGCCATCATGCTGATGGAGCAGCCTTGAAGTGCATTTATTTTTAATGCATATAGAGACACCTCTACCTTTTGTCCATTCCTGTTCAGTGGTCTAAATGTGTGGAAGACATTGTAGCCCTGTGCTGCTAGGATACTCCCTGTGCCTTTAAACCATGTCTCAGTGACTGCACAGATGTCTACATTCTCTAAGGAGAGGAGAGCCTACAGGGAGTGGAGTTTCTTGTTCAGACTCCTGGCATTGACCAGTAACACCTTCATATTTTTCTGGTTTAGGCAGCTACGTTTGACGGTTTATTTGGTTGACTATACCTAAAAAAGGCAGTATGAGGGTGGAAAAGATTTTAGCCAATATTTGAAATTCTAGGAGGGACAGATACAGACTGTCCCTGGTGAAGCAGTGTGATCTGTCGACCATGTCCTCCCAGGCTGACAAATATTGTATTCCCTTCAAATGACACCATACTTGAAGCCAAGTGTTGAAATCAATTATTTTCTGTTTGTATTAAGGTACCATTCTAAGATAAGGTAGAATGGTGCTCAGTGCTGGTTTAATAACAACCTGCGACATATGGTCCAAGATCTCAGTTATGTTTCTCTTCATATAGTCCAGGGAGGTATATCTCAGATCATTATTACCCTCATGGACTATGACTGAGTCATACTTGTACTTGGGGGTTAAATGACCTGAGTAATATAACCGATCAAGACCCCTGATAGTCAGCTGACCATAACTCTGTCTCTCTCTCTCTCTCTCTGTCTCTGTCTCTCTTTGCTTAGCCTGGTGAGTGTGATGTCTGGCTGTCTCACTATGGTGTCTCTTATGACCAGAATACTGGGTTATGAGCTTAGAGATTAAGTCACCATGGGTTGTGGCAGAATGTGTCATTTTTGTGGAATGCTCTTCAGGTTGCTGAGGACATTTTTTGTGTATGTGACATCTGAGAGGTCTTTGTGGTTTGAGAAGATTACATTTAAGAGCCTCAGCATACGTGGGTCTATGTGACTGGTCTGTACTATGTGAGGTAGGTGTCGTGAGTGTGCTACTGACAACCTGTTTGATAGTGTAGTCAGTTGTAGATGAGAGCCTTGCCTCCAATAATATTGTATAACTACATCTCTTGCATAACTTATTCATATGTTTGAGGATTAGGTGGGGGTCAGTGTTCAGAAGGCAATTTCTGCATTGCCTCAGGATGTCCATGTCCACCAAGCCAGCTGTGGAGATAGCAAAGATGTGCATGTCCATGGCTTTGGATCCTAGTTGCTTATTCTACAGGAGGATAGCAAGAGGAAGGGTCACAGCTGACATGCCTGATTGCTGTAGGAGTGTAGATTACTAACAAAGATTGCTTAAAACTGCCCAGGGTTAAGCTTGAGAGGTGCCTGCTTCTCAGCATGCAAACTAGCTGCTCAGTGCACAAACTAGCTGCTCAGCGCACAGCTAGGCACTTAGGAAATTAGGGAAGTAGCTGTACAGGAAAACATTCAATTCTGGGTGTCTGCATCTGGGGGCAAAAACAACAGATTAAGGGTAGAAGCCAAACAGAAAGTACAAGAAATCAAAGAATATGGCCTTGGCAAGAGTCCAGGGGACTGATGATTTCAAACGAACAACAAGCTCACAATAGTTAATACATAAATTAGTGATGCAGCACTAACAATTTTTCAGATAAATTGCAGTTCAGCACTCAACAGTAAATATACAGTAAATATATACTGTAATTCTGGTTGAGTCTGGATGCAACTCAACAAACACTTGCAATGTACCAGCAATAGCAACTAAAAAGCTGGTTTAAAGTGCTAAATCATCTTCAGAAACAGTTCAGTTTAACAGCAAAACTTTACATACTTGAAATACAGTATAAGCAGCCTTTTCAGGCACTTATCTGGCAGTAGATTGATTTAGATGCACCAAAAAGTCTCTGGAAATAATGACATAACTGCTAACTGAGTTGGAGCTCTGAAATAATGAGAGCCAGGTAGAAATAAAAGCTCAAAGAAATACATTAACCCTCTGGACAATAGCTAGCAGGCCTATGGAGGTTTCAAACAGTGTAGCTCAGCAAATAGGTGACCTGGCCCAACCCAACCATGTGAAGCAGAGTTCATCTTAGCATTTCTTCAAGCAAAACCTGGACTAGTGGATGGGGAACCACAAATATTCTCCTCGTCTGCCACAAATGTCTCTGCTAGAGAAAGGAAGCTTGTAATTGTTTGTTTACCTAAGAATATATACTCTCCACAAAACAAACAGGAACCATTACCTATCAAATTTTACTAAGATAATAGTATTAATTATGCCACATATAAGCACTCAGACTTCCATGTAATGTTCTACTACAGAAGCAGTCCATATGCTATTAGGCCACCTCAGATAATTTTGCCTAGGTGCATATCTCAAATATCTGTTAGGATGTTCAGGCAGGTGTGCAGTGTCACTGTCCTCATTGTTTGGAGTGGGTGTGATGATTTGGTGACTACTGGGGTGGCATGGGACTGTTGTGTAGTTGACATCATGGCTGGTATGTGGAATAGTGATGTTGTGGACAACCTGGAAGGTACATGTGGAGATGCATGGCATGGAGTTGTACACAGGCACCACCAACACAATCTAACATTTCAACAATGGCACAATGCTGTACCATGGGCAGAGAAGGAACATTGCTGAACACAGAAAGCTGTCAGCAAGTGCTGTACTAAGACTGTAGTAGAAGTTACTCAGCAGCAGCCCCCAAAACATGGCTGTAATAAGACAGTTTTACGACAGATAAAAGTCTGAGCAACAGGGACATACACTGGAATGAAGCATGGGCAATAAGTTGCCAAAGGGTTTACCACCCAACATTAGCCCCCAAGACAAACTTCCCCCATACAAAACTCCAACCAAATCAAAGCCCACACAACCCCCCCTCCAGAATACGACACCCATTCAAGCATTTTCATATCCAGTCCCATATAAGACTCCCATCACCTGCCTCTCCCCAAGTATAACTGATATGGGTAGTATTCACAGCTCAAGGATGTAATGACCATGCTTTATATCAGTGTCCAAATGACATAACTGCAGAAAGACAAAGGTGATCAACTCCATACAAAATCTTTGTGCAACCTATGAGTGTGCATGTATCCCATGAGGGTGTGAAAAATGGTATGCATATATTTACAAGGTTTGTGATATGTAATGATCCAGTTATACTTATAACAAAGCAATGTATCTGTCAGTCCTAAGCGTAAATGTTATAACTAAATACCACTTAACTTTCATTGATATATTTGAAAACTATGGCAGTGGTAATTGGTCATTTGTATCACATTTACAAAGTCACATAATGGTTCTATCTTTAATCAGACAAACTCGAGCAGTGGTGATTGGTAATTTGTATCACTTTTACAAAGTCACATAATGGCTGTATATGTAATCATGCAAACTCTAGCAGTGGTGATTGGTAATTTGCATCACTTTTACAAAGTAACATAAATGTTGTATATGTAATCAGGCAATCTCTGGCATTGGTTACAGCTACGTAGTAGTAAGATTACAGAGTACTACATAACATATCAAGCCATCATACCCATGCCTTCGTCTACAGTGCTTCTTCATTGTCATCTGAAACTGGAAAGAGTTCTCCATGACAGAATAGAGCTAAGATGGGGCAAAGGGGCAGCCTCCCCAGATGCAAGGTGTTGGATACTCACTAGTGAAAGTAGTATACCAGCATTCCTTTTCATACCAGCATTTCTGAATGCTGGTACAGATAAGAATGTGATATTGCTTTTGCAGTCAGGAGGTAGACTGAAGTGATTCAGCACTTTGTGTGTGCATGATATTAAGTTGTAGGAAGTCACTTGCTACATTTGTAGCAAGGAGATTGTTTCAGTTCTTGAAAGTAGAAAGAAACATCTTTCTAAGTATTGTGCATTGCAGGACGCAGATCAGAAAGTACAGATCTCCAACTGAATTGCAAAACACTGAAAATATATAAAAAAAAAAAAAACAGAAAAACAGGTAGTCTTAAAACTTTATTGATAAGCTCAGTCACAATAATTTCCAAAAATCATGAAATCCAGGTAGTGTTCCAAAGCAACAAGCCTTTATTTGCCACAGACAAGCGATCCTCAGTAACAAAAATTCAGAAATACTTTAGAATGTTAACCATATCAGCTTTTATACATTTAGACATAGGTGTGGAAAATATATGTATTGTTTAATTTTAAACCAGCCTATTCCAAGCAAACAATATAAATACAGGACTATAAAAGTGCATTTAAAACAACAAGTACCCACCCCCACACACTACTACTGATTAGATCAAACTAAATCCTAGTTAAAGAAAACACTACTTATCTATTTGCAACTCACATTCCAAAATCAGGTATTAAGAAAAGCATAACATAGATATAAAAAGACTGACTATTAACTGAAATCGCTTTTGGGTAGCTAATGCGATACAGTCTTCATCAGGTGTGTGACAAGAACTAAAATCATATATATAGGTAAATGAGTAACTAGAGAGATGCAAGAAATAACACACATAGCTATCTAACCATAAACATTATCGAGAAAGAATAGCCTTTTAATCCCCGATGAACATTACTGTACTACTATTTAAAGAATACGATAACTACAGTAAACTCTCAGTTAACCGGAACTCAAGCAACTGGCACTCTCAAGCAACCGACAAAAAAAATTGAAGAAATACAACACAATTTTCATGTGTTGCACTTTCTGTACCCCCTTGCAGAAACATACCTTACATTTTTTAAGTTTTTAGAGTTTTAAAAAAGAATATAGGAATAAATTCCCTCTCTCCCCAACCTGAGAACAAGTCAAACCAAACAAATAGTATAGGGTGCAGTATTAGTCAGGCCTGTTTTAATAGTAACTCTCTCTAGCAGCCAGAAACTACAGTTATATGGCATCTACCAATCCCCATGGGTGCCGGTTAACTGAGAGTTTACTGTATTTATTGTTGCTCTTCTACTTGTAATCTGCAAAGTTTTGTCCTCCTTTGCAAACAAAATAAAAACAAAATTACTCTTTTACATTCTCAGAAACGAGACCATTAAATAAATCAAAGCTCATTTTGCTTTATTTACTCGTGAGAAATTTTATTTTTAACATCAAATGTTCCTCATGTTTTGAACAGTTTGCCTTAGAAAAGCTTTATTTAAAATAACAAATGTGATGCAGTCTAGAAGTGCATATTTAGTAAAACAATATATAATGACACATTTAGCCTCGCAGAAACACTGACTTTGCATCCAAGACAAGTTACAGAGCTCATATATAAGCATATACAATTATCAGAGAAATCAGTAAACTCACATTTCAGCTGTACTCTGCAAATCACAAATAAGCATTACTTATAGGTGATCTTGAACAAATAGCCTTATGTAAAAGATGCATAGGGTCATACTAGAATAGCTGCATTTTTTTACTGCATATTATTTTCCCTAGATCAGCCATTACTTATTAACTTCAGTCCTCAATTATATGCTATAAAACCACAAATTTTATGAGGAACACATCAAAGATGTGAGGTAAAAATCTGAACAATCTGTAAAACTCTTGTCTACTTGAGTTCTTGGTCCTGGAATTTGTACTATCACAAATGGTGGCCTACTGTCCTTTCTGCTATCTGAAGCAGAGATACATGCACAAATAATATGACTATAATTGTTATAAAGAATTCAGTCTGAGGTTACAAAATGTAAGAAGTAATGAGCACATAATACAATCCTTGATAAACTACCTCTACCAACTTATCCTGTATCACAGGACATGCAACTCTGACCACTCAAATGTATTATAAAATTACTTTTTAAGTAATGTTGGGATTTGAAATCACATTTCCACTACATCCAATAGCATTACAAATAGCCATAAAACAAATAACAGAACACTGATAAGACTCATGACAATATACATCCCCAGCATAGAAGGTCAGAGTGTGGGGGGGTATGCCAGTGGTAACAGACACTTCCCTGAAAAGACTATGCCAGGCATCTAGTTTATATGGGGCATCCTCACTGAAGTCCCCAGTCAGGCACTTCTGCTGGTCCCTATTAAAAAGGAAAAGAAAGAATTTACTTTCTTAGGACATCACCTGGGACCCCTGCCAGGATCAATGGCTGCTGACCAGGTCACATTACATAGACCTGTGTTGTAGACACATGACAGGCAACATCAACCAGCTAGTTACTGCAACCAGCCACAGTATCACCATTACATGGCTTGAATGACAATCAATGGAATAGCATAATGGTGTTAGGGTATAAACAGTGGAGTGGAAAGAGAAAGCAACCATCATGGTGCCTAACTGTAATAGAATTTTTGCTCTTTAGTATCTGTTGGTTGTGGAAATGTAGTATATTCCCCACTTTCATGCATGGGTCATTGACCATCCCGCACATAAGCAATGCATTTCACAGGTGCTTACATGAGTTCATGAAGTTGAGTTAACTTCTTAGCATGGCATTGGTTAATTGCGCAATGAGGTAAATATGCAGTTCAGGAACATTCATTCAAATAAGCTTCATTAGTATAAGGGCTCTTTGGGAATTGCCCTTTTCACCACTGTAGAGTGATCTTGGAGTTGGTATATTTAGTTAGAGGGGGTGTGGGAGCGCAGCCCTTACAAGAGTGGGTTTTAAATTTTTCTGTTTTTATGCAGTCGTTATGTTGGCCCACTGGTTAATTACCATGCGAAAAATTGTGATGTAATGATCATTTGCGCAGTTTGGCTTTCGTTGAAAAAGGGTAGATGAAATGGTATTCGATTTATTTAAAATTTGATGAAATAATATATACCCCCCCACACACCCTGCTAATTATATATTCCAACTTTGAGATTGCATTACAGTGAGAAAAGATCATAATCCCCAATCCCCACTGTGCTACAATCTATAACATAAAAGGCTGTTACTTTTTGAACAGCTGATATTTGATCAGCTGCACTGAGTCTATCACCTGTCAAGGAAAATACTCCTCAACAAAAATATATACACCTATATATATATATATATATATATATACATATATATGTGTGTGTGTGTGTGTGTGTGTGTGTGTATATGTATGTATCTAGATCTATAGATTGAAACACTTTTTATAATCAAAACTCCCAAATGTCGACATCTGTTTTGTTGACAAAACATATGGTCGTCAGGTGTGTGACACTGGCATTTTCCAGGGTTGGGGAATATACCCCCTACCCCAGGAATGTGCAAACTTGAAGTAAGTTATATAATTAGCAGGGAGTATAGGAGTACAGTGGGCTTGCCCCCCCCCCCCTCAAAAAAAAAACAGTAGTTCTGTGTTGGTATGGTCCAAGGTTATGCCTTGGAGCACTCATGTCAGAGCATCAATCTTTTTTTTTTATTTCAGCCTTTTGTAGTTAATTTTTTTTAGTGTCATCTAGTGAAGTTTAGACTCATATATATTGCATTTGTTTACTGATAGTCTGACTGGACAGGAAGCCTACCACTTTTCATCAGGGATGCCACTAATACATACAAAATATAAGCTCCACTAATACATACAAAATATATAATAGCTTACATATTTCTTTTATGTACCGTCACATATTTTCCATTTTGATTTGTTTCTTTTCTAATATTGGCTTTTACATAGATTCAAAGACTGTTACTAGGCTAATGACCTCAGGGACCTTTCTAAGCCTAGCCAATTCTTCCTGAAAGAATAGTGATGTCTTGTATCCAAGTAAGACATTGAGGGACAGGCATTTATAAGCTACATCTGCCCATAACAGACATGGGTGCCAGGCACGGTGTAAACTTCCTATTCCCCATTCACTTGTCTAGGTTGTGCTTAAACTGGGTATTAAATAAACAAACTCGGCTTCAATGGATGAGAATAGGATCATATTAGAGACACACATCTGTCTCTCCAGCATGTTCTATTTAAGTCACAGACAAAATTCAATCACTAGACCTTGTATTTCTGGTACTCTTTGACTTACAAATATGTAGGAGATTCATAATTGTGAGCTTTATGGATGTCTTGTAAGCCAGGCATAGATCACACCTCAGCAATCTATAGGAGACTGAGTAGAGGGAAAGGGCTTTAAGGTGCTCTGCATAAGGTAGGTGTGTTATACCTTTTATTCTTTTTGTAAGAAACCTTTGAGGTCGCTCTAGTTGATGCATACAACTGGTCAGGTATATACCAATGGAAGCATTGTACTCTATGATTGGCCTGATAAGGGCAGACTACAGTGGGATAATGACCTATTGGACCCAGATGCCGTTCCCTTACTTATGAGAGAGACAGGCTTGTAGGGAGTGGAGTTTATTGTTAAGACTACTAGCACTGAGCAGTACCACCTTCATATATTCCTTTACAGGTTCAGTTAAGTTGGTAGGTTTATCAGTTTGTCATTGCCTAATAAAGGCACTATGGTGGTAGAAAAGATCTTTGCTGATATCCAAAAGCCTAGAGGGTATAAGTGCAGATCATCTCTGACAAAGCAGCATGTCTGTCAACCATGTCCTACCAGGCTGTCAAATATTGTAGCCCCTGGATTGACACCAAAGCTAAGCCAATTGGTAAATCAATCATTTTCTGTTGGCAATGCGACATCATTCTTGGAAAAGGTAGTATGCTGCTCAATGCTAGGCTCATACCTGCCTGAGGCACATAGGCAGTGAGCTTGATCATGCCTCGCTTCATATAGTCAAATTAAGTAGGTCTCAGGTCATTAACACCCACACGGACTACTACAGAGTCATACTGGTACCTGTGGTTCAATGACCTGAGTGTCTATGACTCAATGGATCCTAGCCCTAGAAAAGCAGCTAAACATGACTCTCTCCTTACTCAGTCTGGTGAGGAGGACATCTGTGTGCCTTACTATAGAATCCCTAATCAACAAGAAATTTGGTTGTGTGCTGGTTTACCTTATGGGCACAGCAGTGGAGGCATTGGATACAGTGTTACTATGTGTAGCTGTGGGTGGTGCTTTAATGGAGAGTTTATATGATACCTGAGAATGTCTTATTTGATTGTACTGTGCAGGAGGTCTTAGTGTTTTAGGAAGGTTACCTGTAAGTCCCTCAGCATTGTTTTATGTGTAGAGTCTTTACCCTGTACAGTAGGCATGGTGCAAGTGTCACTGACAATCTCTATAGGATTAGGTTTTGCTGTAGGAGAGAGTTTTGCTTCCAGGATTAAAGTGCATTTACACCTCTTGCATACTTTATCTGTTTTATTAAGAATAACTGGGTTGTCAGTCTACATAAGGCAATTGCTACAATGATTCAAAATACCCATCTCAACCAGACTGGCCACAGAGAGAGTAAAAAAATGTATATCCATGGCTACTGACCTACTAGTCAATAATATATGCAACTTGATGAGCAGTGCTCATCTATGAGCAAACTAGCTAAAACAATCTGTCTAGACAGTAGTACCACAAGAGTGTAATCCACAAACCTTCCTAATGTAAAATAACTGGTCTGGAGTTTAAGTGCTTAAACCAGAACAAACACATTTAGAATAACAGGCACAATAAGCCTTCACCAGCAATTCCCAGCTCAGAAGGGCGGAGGCTACCCTCTCCTCCCACAAGAGTGTAGACAGCAAACCATCTTAATGTAAAATAACTGGCCTGAAGCCCAAGTGCTTAAACCAGAACTAAGACACAATAAGCCTTCAACCAGCAATTCCCAACTCAGAAGGGTGCAAGCTACCTCTCCTGCCACAAGGGTATAGAACACAAACCTTCCTTAAGTAAGATAACTAGTTTGAAGCCCAAGTGCTTAAATCAAAACTAAGAGGCTTAGAGTAACACTACAATTTTACCAGACCACTAACAAGTAGTAATAAATGCAGCAGATGAACTGCAACTGAACATTTTAAGAACATACAGCAAAAAGCTAAATAAAGTAATAACATAAGGAAAAGCACATATACAGTAAAAGCAGCTGAATAAGGTATAAGATAAATCAAGTTTAAGAGACTAAGGGGTGACATGGCCTTCCCAGCTGATCTCTCAGTGCTTAGTAGAGTGAGTTGATAAAATTGGACTGGGAGGAGCATCCAAAATCAGATTTATAGTAGGCAACTTGAAAGCAACCACGTTTCAAATGCAGAAAGAGATCAGCAATAGTCAGGCAGAGAACAGCAAGTCAAACAAGCACTACATGCTAAATAAAGATGCCTCTAAATATTTCTAGTTAAATGAGGAAAGCTATGTCTCACCTCCTCCCACTAATTAGGTGGATGGGATTCACTGGCTGCAAATTAATTATTTTCTAACTTTTCTAACTGACCCTAGTCAAGACCTCATAAAACTCTAAAAGAACAAAAAACTTAAAACAAAATAAAATGCAGTGTAAGAGAAAGATAAAAATAGAAGTAACCAAATCTTAAATGAATAACTTCAATTCAAAATCAAATGCAGACAGATCAGCGATTGTCAGGCAGAGAACAGACTTGTATTGATTAATTATTCATTAACACGTTGCCTAAAGAAGATGCCTTTTTATGTACAGTGTTATATTTATTATTATGTTGTATGCATATTCTTATTGTTATTTGGTATGGTGGAACATTTAATCATGTAATGCGGTATTTTCTATAAATCTGGTGTCATAAAATGTGTTCTTTATAACTCACAAGGCCAGATGTATCCATCAAAATTGGTGTTATATGTTTTTGGTCTACGTTATAAAAAGCCTGCATGGTGTTACCTTTCTCCTCTGTGGTACATGGATGCCACCACTGAATAACTGGTAAAGTATCTTCATGACAGATGCTTGTGATATACACTCTGTGTCCTGCATTGGTCACTGAAAGGACCCTGTAGCTATTATTCTCAAAGGCATACATGCCTTGGTGTCCAAAGGAATAGGTACGTCAATCATCGCCCAAGCCTGCATATGAGGATGACACATCTTTCCTGGCTCATGCGTTGTGACTCTGTCCACTTGGTAGTGGTCTACAATTTCGGTGTCATTGAGGGAATGATATGTTAGGCACTGATGGATAAGTTGGTACTGAGGAGGAAGATGATGATGCACAGCTCGGTGACTACCAGCAGTAATACAACTCAGTTGCATATACATATTTACTAGTGAGGGGGTTCCCTGTACATGTTTTCACAGTCACTTTTTTGTGTTTTTGCTGTGGTCAGCTATCCTGGAGATTATGTCTCTCCACTTAGAATGTATATGTTTCTGAATTTTTCTGCTATCCTGGAGATTATGTCTCTCCGCTTAGAATGTATATGTTTCAGAATCTTTCTGCTATCCTGGAGATTATGTCTCTCAGAATGTATATGTTTCTGAATCTTTCTGCTATCCTGAAGATTATGTTTCTCCACTTAGAATGTATATGTTTCTGAATCTTTCTTCTATCCTGGAGATTATGTCTCTCCACTTAGAATGTATATGTTTCCTGAATCTTTCTATCCCAGAGATTATGTCTCTCCACTTAGAATGTATATGTTTCTGAATCTTTCTGCTATCCTGGAGATTATGTCTCTCCACTTAGAATGTATATGTTTCTGAATCTTTCTGCTATCCTGGAGATTATGTCTCTCCACTTAGAATGTTTATGTTTCTGAATCTTTCTGCTAGCCTGGAGATTATGTCTCTCCGCTTAGAATGTATATGTTTCTGAATCTTTCTGCTATCCTGGATATTATGTCTCTCCACTTAGAATGTATATGTTTCTGAATCTTTCTGCTATCCTGGAGATTATGTATCTCCACTTAGAATGTATATGTTTCTGAATCTTTCTGCTATCCTGGAGATTATGTCTCTCCACTTAGAATGTATATGTTTCTGAATCTTTCTGCTATCCTGGAGATTATGTCTCTCCACTTAGAATGCATATGTTTCTGAATCTTTCTGCTATCCTGAAGATTATGTTTCTCCACTTAGAATGTATATGTTTCTGAATCTTTCTGCTATCCTGGAGATTATGTCTCTCCACTTAGAATGTATATGTTTCTGAATCTTTCTGCTATCCCGGAGATTATGTCTCTCCACTTAGAATGTATATGTTTCTGAATCTTTCTGCTATCCTGGAGATTATGTCTCTCCACTTAGAATGTATATGTTTCTGAATCTTTCTGCTATCCTGAAGATTATGTTTCTCCACTTAGAATGTATATGTTTCTGAATCTTTCTGCTATCCTGGAGATTATGTCTCTCCACTTAGAATGTTTATGTTTCTGAATCTTTCTGCTATCCTGGAGATTATGTCTCTCCATTTAGAATGTATATGCTTCTGAATCTTTCTGCTATCCTGGAGATTATGTCTCTCCACTTAGAATGTATATATTATTTATCCTTACCCATGATTTTCCACATTTTAATACTGCTGCTCATTTCCATTTAACTATACTACGCTTTGCATATTACACACGATGCAGGATTTCTTGGCTTTCTGCAATGTGATCAGTATGTCTTTGAATCACTCCCAACTTGCACACAGCCCTTCTTTGTGCAAAATTGGCTACTGCAAAGTGAAAACTATTTCTGAATCCCATGTTAATTTTTTTCATATCATTATTATTTCTTCATATATTGCTGTTAGCTAGTACTTTACTTATTGTCCAACAAATTTTATTTTTCTACACTTGTATTTATTTAATTCAGCTTTTGTGTTTTAGATTGTATAGTTTGAATTGTTTGTATCTGGAGCTTTCCTTTATAGTCTTCCCTGAAAATGGGCCTTGCTCAGTGAAACTTTCAGTGTCAACAAACAGCAAAAAATAAACAGATTAAATCTTCCTTCCTTCCCAAATTTAGTAACAGTCAAGGCATCTGTATAAAGCATTTGGGCCAAAGTGCATTCTAAGTGAAACATGAGGTTGAGCTAACCTCTTGTGATTTATATTTAAATTATGTTCTTAAGGATGGCAGAGCACATCACTGCTGACTTTTTCTTCTTATACACTGCCCCCTTCTATCCCTAAATAGTGCCTTCTATATGGGATCAGTGGGAGTACCGTGACAATGTAATAAGGTGATACCTGGGTTTGGAGCAGTTAGTGCACTGTTATGGGCCTTATGTACACTTGTTATATTCACCATGTTAACTTGTGTTTCCAAAGACGCTGCTGGCATTGTTGTTGGTGGGATGGATAAGATGGGTATGAGGTAGTTACCTAAGTTGGGACAATTTAAATGGTAATTATACTACTGTTAGTAGTCATCATGACCCCACATAGTTGGACTCTTCTAGTTTGCTTGGCTATGGTAGCTTTTTAATGATCAATGGCATTGAAGTGCTTTTCTCCAATTAGTTTCAAGAGGGAACAGATACAGAATGGTGTATAATGGTGCCATTATGATGCTGGTTGAGGAACAGCAGACAACCTGATTAAGATGTTTGTATATTTAGGGACTATGTGTAAAAGACTTTTTATAGAGAATTTTAACTGGTTTCATTAGTAGTATGCCCTTAGAAGGTTGTTTTTTCTCTTTGGCTGATATTCAGATGCATTATTTTTATTTTACTTCATTTTAAAGACTGTAATGTAGGTGTTACTGGGGTTTATATATGTATGTGGAATTATTACTGATGTAACCAGAATAATTGCAACTTCTTGAAGTCTCTGGTTCTGAATTGCTACCCCAGACCTTTGGGGTGTGCTGTGTTCCTCCATTATGCCATGTAGGTATTATCTGATGACTTATGGTACAATACTGTGATGTTAAGCCTTTACCTTCAAAGGTGGTTGTTACACAATTAGTGTAAATGCAGGAGTTTACCTTTTAATGGGTGACCTACAGTCATGGAATTATATGATTTTATACTATATCATTGCCATTTCAGTTTACAGAGATGTTTCCTATCCTATTATTATTTATGGGAACAGCAGAAACTGACTTAAAGCTTAATGCTGCATTTCCCTATTTATTGCCAAAAATGGTGTACAATGCTGTGATGCATGAATTGTGTATGTATGTGTGTGTGTGTGTGTATGTGTGTGTGTGTGTGTGTGTTTCTATGTATATTCTGTGTATCTCAATGTATGCAAGTGTGTATTTCTGTGTATATGTATATGTCTTTGCCTTTGCATATATATTTGTGTACATTGCAAGCGCGCGCGCGTGTGTGTGTGTGTGTGTGTGTGTGTGTGTGTGTGTGTGTGTGTGTGTGTGCACGAGCATGCAGCAAGCATGGTGTGTGTGTGTGTGTGTGTGTGTGTGTGTGTGTGTGTGTGTGTGTGTGTGTGTGTGTGTCTGTATGTGAGTGTGTGTGTTTACATTAAATACTTATATAAATTCCATTCTGGATGTAAAATACATCTTCCAACAGCAATAACATATACTTCAGCAATTCTGATACATTAGGCAGAGGACCTATTATGCATCAAAAATATAAAAAAATGTATATACTAATAAAAACCAGATATGAAACAATTTAACAGATAGTCCATTTATGAAGTGCAATATTGCCCTTCAGAGCAGGTGTTACTGGGAAAAGAACACCCTTCTAGGGGTATTAAGGTCCATGGCCTCAGTCCTCAAAATATTCCTGGGTGCACATTATATCCCCAGTAACACCTACATTATGTTTTCTTGATGGTAGAAGGAGACAATAAGCTAATCTAGGCTGCCCTCTAAGTGTATTTAGCATTCTATGTCTCCTTCCACCACTATCTTCCCCTTCAACTATTCTTCACCTTTCCAGTGTCATCCTGAATGCCTTCCTGGAGTCTCTTCTGAACATATATTCTTGCAATCCATTATAAGGATCCATAACAATCTACATGATAAAAGTGCTTTTGCAGACCCAAGGAGAAGTTTGTCCCTATAATCTATGGCCTGAGCCTATCCTCACTCTTCTGTTCTCCCTGTTTAGGGCAACTTTTGACATTTCCCTGACATGATTTTTTTTTTATTCATAACATGTTCCTCACTATGTCTTCTGGTCTTCTATGAGCATCTATATTAGATCACCGAACGCTTAAAAAAGCGAACAGTGATTGATCGAACTTATGTAAGCAAAAGTTTAAAATATCGAAGCAACAGAAACCCAAATTTTTTCCTAGGGAAAGATTTCAGTTGTCCGTTTCTGTTGCTTTGGTATTTTCAGTGCTGTGGTGGAAAGTTACGGGTCAGGTTCAGGTAAGTGTGCGATTGTGTGGATGTGAGTGTTAGGGCGGGTTAGGTGAGTTAGGGTTAGGGCGCGGGTTAGGTATGTGTGCGATTGTGTGGATATGAGGGTTAGGGCAGGTTAGGGAGCAGGTGAGGTGAGTGTGCGATAGTGTTGGATCTTAAGGTTAGGGTTTGGGTTAAGGTAAGTGGATAGTTAGTGGTGTGTGCATAGTTTAGTGTAGGGTTAGGTGTCAGATTTTGGGTGTATATGGGTGGATTGCTGCTTGTTTGGTGTGCTTGAGTTGTGTGTATGTGTTTTGGAACAGTGATTTTGTTTCCCTAGGAAAAAAAATCGCTGTTCTGACAGTTCGAGATTGTAAGCTTTCGCTTACATAAGTTTGATCAATCACCGTTCACTTTTTTAAGCGTTCGGTGATCTAATGTAGACCCTTCTATGAGAGGAGATCTAATTCCTGTAGTTTCTTGTCATATCCTTCCTCTCCACACAACATACCCTTTTAAGGTTTTCCTCTTGTCTTCTTCCAATAATTTGATGTTTATCTTCATATGTGGCTTCCAAAACTGAATGTAGAACTCCAACTGTGATTTGACCAGGTCCACTAATGTGGGATCACTATCATGGCTTCTGGAGCCTGCCATCCTGAGACTACACCACAAACTCTGTCGCCTTCTGTCCCTGCCCTTTGTGCTAGTCCTGGTGGTTCAGTCCAAGTGTGATCAATATCCTTGGATCCCTTTCCTGCTCTTTTACCAATTGTTCTCCTCCTACCAGCTAATACTTTGCACCAGGCTTGCTGCAGCTCAGATGCAATACTTTGCATTTGCCTGCAATGTCATCTTTCAGTCCACTTGGTAACATTTCCAAATCCTTGGTTAGTCTCTACCCCCTGTCCTTCACTGCTGCACCTGATTTTTTGTTATCAGTGAACAAAGGGAGATTGTTCTGTACTTCCTCAGGGACCAGGACCAACCTGTCTGGTATTCCACTTCTCATTTTTTTTTATTCCTGTCACTTCACTTACTAGAAACTCCCATGTCCATGTATTTAATGAGAAAATCTGATTGAGCTATTAGTGCCTTTTCAGCCAAGGCCCAAGACGAAAAACTCCGTATACAGATTACTATTAAAATAAAAAAAAAACCACCACAAAAACATAAAATATGAAAACATAAACAAATAATATACATGAAAGTCATACAATAAATCTGAACTTGGCATAGGAATGGAAAATGTTAAAGAGTTACAGAAATCGTATACACAAACAATGCATATAACTTATTCGCAGACTACAGTGGACTGTTTTGACTGATGAACATTCACATATAATATCAACAAACACATTTGATAACCACTACACATTTTAAAACTATTAAGTGTTTTAGTGACACGACAATGAGGAAAAAATTAGTGTGTAATCCTGGTTGTAAACTGGAGTATGGAATATTGACTTCATCAGTGAACATACTAAGGGACTACAAAGCTACAAGAAATGAAAGGGTATAAATATTTGCTATGTTGTCTTGTTTAAGATATATTTCAAATTAGTAAGTATATACTTTAATTGTGAGAGCTTAGAAATTTGGAGTGTCACTTTTCATTCCTTAAGCCTCCTTTTAGTTCCAGCTTGGGAGCACATCTTCATTGATGAAACAAGCCAGCCATCCTGTTAAGCTGTAACCAATTCATTTTTACTATGTCAAAAGTGTGTATTCTACCATTCCTCTGCATTATTTAATTTTGAGTACTATCTGGTGGATGGGACGGTACACATAATAAAAGTATGCTCTTAAATTTGTTATACAAACTAAGTTAAATGTAGGGCTGAGATATGACAGAAATCCAGTGTAACACTTTTTTCAGAATCTACCTTTCTGATGTAGCCTGCAAACACTGATCAGTGGTAAAGCAAACAAGCATTATGGGTGAGTCATCTGATTCATTTCATACCGCTCAACTGTCCAGATTTTAGCAGAATCTACAGATTTTTGCCTCATATTTTTAATTTGCTCCTCATAAAATATGTGTTTTTCTAGCAAATCACTGAAAATTGAAGTCACTAAATAATTACATACATTTTAGTTTAAGACTTTATATCCTTCAGAAGCTCCTTGATAACACAAATCCTGTTATTCTAGTAATTTTCTGTCTATACGAGCAATATTTAAAATATAGCCCTATTTTTGCGCTCATTATTTTAGGCTTTGTCCTGATTTCTTGTGCTAATAGGTTGAGAGGTATGTTAAAAGGTATGCACTTTAGCACTATTCTGCAGAATATACACCATGCGCAGTAGACGAGGATATGGGGGCAGGGGAGACATGAAATAAAAGTATGAGATTTTATTCTAAGGCCTCACATATCATGTTTTAAAAATATGTTTATATGTGCATGATGCTGTGGCATAATATGGTTTATGTCCTTGACTTGCTTTTAAGTAAGATTCAAACAACTAAATGCATCTGACAGAATGGGTGAGACACATTTTTTTATGTTTGTAAGTTCCTCCTGCAAGTTTTTTTCTCCTGCACCATCCAGACTAGTATAACTAAATTTGAGGTTACAAAATCTTAAGGCAAATTAGAACAGCTTTTGAACATTACCTGTTTGATTACAAGGGCTCAGTTGTACGAGTCTTTTGTAAACCTAATTGAATACATACATGAAAACCAGTGACAATAACAGAAACAATGTTACGGTAACCTATAGGAAATGCCAACTTTTGAAATAATGTATTCTAATAGATCTGCTTGAAATTCAAAGTGTCTGTTCCAGTCCTGACAAGATGACTTTCCACAGCCCTGTTAAACAGCTGGAATTTTCCAGTCTCAGAGTGTGTTAAGAAACTACATTTTTGGAAACATTTCAAAGGAGGCATTTAGAAATATAATTTAAAACAGTTTCTCAACCGTTGTTTTAACATCTACATTATCACTGTGACTAATGTCAAATAGTATGTGGTCAAGCTTCACATGAATGTGCATGTCATAGCTGCTTGGAATCTGTTCATCTATTGAAATTAGAAGCCAGCTGAACCATTTCAATGACTTATGTTTTCATTGTTTTCTTTTTTGTGATTATATTTTAGTTTTGCATATACATTGTAGTCTTCTATTTTTTCAGTTCTGTACTTACTTGCAGGGTAGTGTTCCCTCAGTTTTCACTAATTATTGTTTGTAAAAATGCTTTTTTTTACCATCATATTGTTTTAGCTTTGATTATAGCTTTTTCAGATATTGCCTTTATCAACTATTGATTTAAAAATATAATGTAGATCCTAGATTCTGAATATGATTTTTTTGACAAAATCTCTGTATAGTGTTTGTGTCTTTCTATAGTATAGTTATAGTTAAATATCTTCATAATGCATAAATTGAGGTTTCATTTAAGGCTATGAAATTATATTTTTTTCCTGAAATTTCTTTGAAAGTGACCTTTAATAATTTAGAGCTAGTATGTTTTGGTATTTTAAGGCCTATGGCATTCACTAAGAATCATTCTGAATGACTAGATTATACTTTTATTATATTTTATTACCTCGTCCATGCATACTTTGACAGTATGTTGATCACTGTTAAAATAAGATGAACTCAATCATTTCAAAGACTGAACATGTAGTGTATCAACATTGCTAACATCAACCTTCTTTCATATAAAACATTTTCTTTTAGATTTGTACACAACACAATCTTCTTGTAAAGACAGCAATTTTTAAATATAAGATACATTTTCCATTTTTGTAGTAACTTCATACAGTCTTTGTATGTCAGCAATACAAAACTGTAGTTGTGGGCCCTGATGCAATTTTTCAGTTATTTTGTTTTGGTTAAGTCCTTTAATACAGTGTGCCAAAAATAAATCTTTTCCCAAACTCAAGCTTAATACTATAGCCCAAGTATCACTTTAGACACTTAACACACAGCCGTGAAGCATAGTCAAGCTTTGAGATTCAGAAAGGCTGACCACACTGTGGAAGTTTTTATGTGGGAGGTTTCTATAATGCAGCAATCCCTAATGATTCAGAGATCATTCTTCCACTATAGCAGTACCCATGCAATGTATGTAGCATGGACAGTGGTCTCACTGGCGAAGCTGTATGCAAATGTGTCAGTCTGTGGGGTGCAGCTAATGCTAATTAGCCATGTGCGGTGCTGGCACTGGAGTAGAGCAGTAGAAATAGCCGTACCATATTATTTTAATCAGTAGAAGAAAAATGTGCACATTATGTTTTGGTGGCCTGTACTCATGCACTCTTGTGGATTGATTGGTACTCACAGATCAAGTCCAGGTGAGTACTGTGAAGGGCTCAGTTTGTGTGTGTGTGTGTGTGTGTGTGTGTGTATGTGTGTGTGTGTGTGTGT
The DNA here is from genome assembly GCF_019279795.1 of Protopterus annectens. Lineage (NCBI taxonomy): Eukaryota > Metazoa > Chordata > Ceratodontiformes > Protopteridae > Protopterus > Protopterus annectens. Next base: position 1,621,290,960 of record NC_056737.1, read on the forward strand.
GTGTGTGTGTGTGTGTGTGTGTGTGTGTGTGTGTGTGTGTGTGTGTGTGTGTGTGTGTGTGTGTGTGTGTGTGTGTGTGTATCAGATATTTTGCCGTGTGGGAAGTATGGAAAGTGAGGCCATCAGTGTATATATGTATATATGTGTGTGTGTGTGTGTGTGTGTGTGTGTGTGTGTGTGTGTGTGTGTGTGTGTGTGTGTGTGTGTGTGTGTGTGTGTGTGTGTGCGTGTGTGTGTGTGTGTGCACGCGCGCGCGTGCGTGCATGTATGTGTATATGCACATGTATATGTGTGTCTATGTGTTTTCACATGTGTATGGATGTATGAATGGATTATGTGAGAGAGAGAGAGAGAGAGAGTGTGTGTGTGTGTGTGTGTGTGTGTGTGTGTGTGTGTGTGTGTGTGTGTGTTTGTGTGTGCTTCAACTGCAATGCATGGGATGGTGGAAGCACCGCTAGCCTGATCAGGTCTTACAACATGATAATTAGCTACTATTGAAGTGTTTCTTAGTGTATGTTTACCATGTCTCTGAATTGTTCTACTACAACATACTTTAAATATTACATTAAAACAGGCAAGTGTTGTTTTGCTGGGTAGCAACAAAATCAGTTGAAAAGTGTGTCAGATGTCCATTATCTTGTTGCAGCTGATGCTTTAAACATTAACAACAAATATAACCATAGTTCATGAGCACCAGTACTCACCCCTGAGAAATCATGGTTGATTTTTCAGATACCATATGCAGCAGCTTTACTGCCATTTTCATACATCACCTTTTATTCACAGCCAGGTTCAATGTATGAGCCCAAGGCATTTTTTTCAAACTTTACTAGTTACTCTCTGAATAAAGTGGAACTTTTAAAAATGTTTTAATAGTACACATTTTTCTTATCATGCTCTGAAATCTGCACGGAAACTAATCTCTACAAAAGGCCTCTCAGTCCCTCTTGGCATTTTGCCTATATGTTACTCATCTTATCAGATGTCACATTGTGTTGCCATATTTTGCATTTGAGCTGCAAACATCATAAAAGACTGTTTCCTCAGGAAGTTACAAAATATATTTTTGAAGTCCTACACAAAAGGAAACTTTGCATCTATACAACAGCATGTAAGGTTTCCTTTTGCACAGGTCTTAAAAAATTGTATCATAGTGATAAAATCAGCTAATCAGTAGCAGCAGTATATTACTTGAACCGTGTCAAAGGATGCAGTAATACACATTAGTTTTCAGGCAGCAGATTCACCTACCAATATGATACACTGTGCTTGCAAATGGTCGCTCTCTTCTAGAAAATACTTTATCAAGTAACCCTTCAATTCTTCACAGCACAACAATTGGGCATTTAATGTAAAAGTGCATCAGCTTTGCAACCTTGACAGTTTAACTTCAGAATTTGAGACAAAAGGATCTTGAAGGAGTTGTTTAAGAATAACTTCCATCATAAGACTTCTTTATGTTTACAGAGCTCACTGTAACTTTGCCTGAACATGTAACAAGGTAATTCGCAAATGCAAGTATGGCCTTATCATCCAGTCCATCTATATATATCATCTATCCATCTACTTTCAGTTTGACACCGGAGTGGGTGAGCTGGTCCATAGACCCTTTTCAGTCATGACCCAGGTACAAAAGGTACAAAAATAATCAGAGCAATAAAACACAAATAGCAATAATGTACAGACTACTTAACCTTACAATTGTATGGAAGAGTCAACAAAATATTGTAAATATTTACAGAAGATACTTACAGTATATTTAATATATACAAGTAGGAGGTAGCTTACATATTGAGATTCAATATAAAACTATGTGTGTTTTTTATTGCGGAACAGTTGAAAGGTACAATGATACAGAATATGAATGAGTGCGTTGGTTTAACCAGTGTCACAGAAGCAAGTGCACTTAATAGCCTAGAAGGTGTTTTCTTTAAGGACTCTGGGGTTACATTGTTTTTAATCTTCATTGGTAGCTTGTTTCAGAGGCTGGCCCTAACATAGAGAATGCTTTTTCTCCAATGGCTAGCTTAAAGTGTGGTCTAGTTAGACAGAGACTGTACTCCTGGCTGTCTGTCAGGGAGTAGTTTTGATCCACTTAGACAGCCAAGATTCTCACTCACTCATGGAGACTGAGTCCAGCTACCTAGTGATGGGGTCTCATGACCATACGTGAAGATGCGAACATAGACTGACTCTTAAACTGAGACATCCAACCAGTGATGTAACTCTCACTTTACCACCACAGTCCAGTAGGTTGCTTGTGGTACTGCTGTTACTATGTCCTTCTGCTGATCAGTCTCCCAGTCTGCTCTACGTTTACTTGGAAACAAAATACAACTCTTAATCTCAACTTCCAAAGGTACCTGCTCCCCCTCACCTGTAGAGGGCAGTCTACCCTTTTTGCAGAGAGACCAATTGCCTCTGATTTGGGGTGCTGATTTTCATCCAAACCACTTCACACATAGGGTGAAGTAATGTTGAATTTGAATGGAGAAATTGTTGACAGGTGGAAAGAACACTTTGCTACCTTCTTAAAGACTGCTTCAGCATCTCCACTACATTGTTTTCCCACAAGATTCCGAAGAGTTTCACAAATGATTCCAAAGTCATTCACATCTACTTTCAGCTCTGCGGCATGCTTCTAGGGTAAAGGACTAATAATATATTTTAAAGCATTCATGTTGTCTAGATGCTGCCATGCCATTCAGTACTGTAAAAGGGATCTTTTCATGGCTTTGCACTTCAAACAAACCTGTAGTCTCTGTCATAGAAGCATTTTCAGCAATATGCTACAATTATTTATTTTTTTAAACAATGAAGAAAGCAACCAGGTTCTCTCACCACGAAACTGTGTGAAATAGCAATGTATCCGGTACGGACTGAAGCTCACTAAAAGTGTAGCGGCAATGCAATAGAAACAGAAGCAATAGCTTCGCTAGTTCAGTATGCAGTAAGCTTCAATATGCAGTAAACCATAGAGTACAGCATAAAATCATTAGATCAGGAACCATAAATTCACTTTGTTGAATAACAAAAAATCCAGTATACGAAGACCAAAACGTTTATTTTTTTGATCATTTTTTTTTGATCATTTTTTTAAACAAGATACAGTATATTTAAGCTCCTTGAACATATAACTGCTCTATTATCTTTAGCATCTTCACAGATTTTCCTGAAATTCATTTAGCACTCTGAATGCCATCAGCAGACAGCACCATTGTTGTCAGATGTGTGGTGTAAAAATACTAAAAAATATGGCAACTTGAAAACATAAAATCAATACCCAATGCAGTTGTTGAAACTCGGTTCATTTCAGCAGTGGAGGTCACTGTAACAGTTAAATGGTTCCTCACTGGAAATACTACAGGCATGGGAGAGCTATGGACAGAAATGCTGAAAGTACTGGACAATGTTAGAGTTCCATGGCTATTACACATTTTCAATATTGAGTAGTAGGTTGGGACTGTACCTCTGGATTGATAAGCTACAGTAGAGGTTCCCATTTTCAAACTGCAAGACATCAGTATGTCTTATAATTAAAGAAGGACCACAGTGTTCAGTGTCCCTGGAAGAATATATCCCAGGATGTTGGAAAGAATACCTCATCCAAAAAGATGAGCCTCTGATTCGGAAAGAACAATGGGGACTGGCTAGTTGCAGAGCAGTGTTCAGTTCAAGTTTATTAAGGTGTTTGTAATCATGCAACATGCAAATAAAACCTGAAACATAGCAACAAAGAAACAACATATAAAACAGATGTTAAAACAATAAATATGCTAGAAATAAAATTTTAATAACTAAAGTAATAGTGCTGGATTGATCATCGTCACTTTTAGGAAAAAGAACAAGTGAGTCTTGACAGCCCTTTTGAGACCTGACAGAGTAAGACATTCCCTGTTCCATTAGGGAAGTAGGCTCTAGAGAAATGGAACTTGATGGCTAAAAGACTGAGAACCACGTGTCTAAGCATACACTTGTAACATCCAATATACCCATGGGCTATAATCAAAGAGACCTAAATGGGCAGTTTGGAACCATGAGCTCCTTAAGATGTGGAGGACTCATGTCACATAGGACTAGATAAATCAGAAGGACAAGTTTAAAGATAATTTGAAACTGAATTTGTAGTCAACACTGACTCTGCAGAAGCAGACTGATATGAAGATAGCTTTCAGTACTTGTTATCCACTGAGCAGGGAAGTTCTAAACTAGATGCAAGCACTTGGGTTTACAGGCAGGGAGTTCCAGGTAAAGAGAGTTACAGCAATCAGCTCAAGAAGATACTAAGGCTAGTATAAACACCATGAGATCTTTGAAAGGGCAAAAGTGTTAAATAAGTTACTTGTTACAAAGATGAAATAAGATGTTCACGTTGCAGATGAAACACTGTAAGGTGGTCTGAACAGCCATGTCAGTCAGTGGTCTTGGCAGTGTTAAGTTGCGAGTAATTCAAAATCATCCATTTTTTAATGCAGTTCATGTCTTCACCCAATGAATCAGCATAAAGAAAATTAAAACTGAATATTTGCAGCACAACAATGATATTGAAGATGTCTTCTTTTGATGATTTCACCGAATAGAACCACATACATAAAGAACAACAATGAGCCCCATATAGATCCCTGAGAAACTCTGAATGTGACAGGAAAAATAGGTGAAAAATTAATAAGTCACAAAGGCAACCACAGTGTTCGACAACAACAATAAAAAGTGTATAAAAAACACTGTAAAACAGCAGGAAACAGCAGGCCAATCTTGAAATGTAGTAAAAACAGACATTTAATATTCAATAACTTAAAAACACATTTGGATTGAATGCTTTCATCCCCAGAAAATTCTGATGAAGTCCCAGTTTAAGGAGGTGAAGAATTAATCCCAGTCAGTGTGGTAAATCCCGAGGACTATGAGAAAAACTATTTTAGAAAAGTTTCTAAGGCTCCTCAATATATTTGAGGATGATTTTGCAATATATTATGATCTAGTATGTCAAATTCTGAAGAGAGGAGGAACAAAACAGAATAATACTGATAATCTCTGCTCTCTATCCATCAGGAGGTCATAAAAAACTTCTGCAAAGGCTGTTTAAGTAACATGGCTAGTGAGGAAACTAGACTAGAAAGGATCATGAATACAATATTTTGCGAGTTTTAAATAAAGTTGGGAATAAGCAACCTTCTCAATAACTTACCAATAAAAGGAATGTCATAGGTGAAGCAGTCATTGTATAAACTGTCAGATTCTAAATTATGTGTCTTTAAAATGGGTGTAACAAAACCTTATTTAAAACAGACAGAAAACTCCCAGCAGTCAGTCATTGACAATTTGGTAATCATCTGAGTGCATCAAGACAACCTAGACTTAGTCTTACTGGGCAGGGATCCTGCCCGCCAGTAACAGGTTAATCAACTGAAACTAACACCAAGTCCCAGCTTGTAGAAGACAAGACTGAAACTAACACCAAGTCCCAGCTGTTGAGAGAAGAGAGGGAATCTGATTCCATCAATCTCTATTTGCCTACTGGGTGACTCTAAACAAGTCACTTAACCAAATACTGGGCCTGCCTAGTTAAGAAATGTAAAGTACTGTCTGCAATGACGTCAGCGTGGAAGGAAAAAATAAATAAATAAAAGGCTAATTCACATTCTTCAGGAGAAACTGCTTTATTGGTGTAAACACAACTGAGAGTACTCATGCTGTCCACAACCCATGAGAGCACAGCCTGTTTATCAGATGCAGAAGACATGTCCCTGGACAGGAACTTTGCCTTCTTTTCAGAGATCTCTCTTGATAAACAGCATAATGTTTATCAAGCCTAGCCTGGCATTAAAGCAGCCAGTATGCCTCCATTTATGCTCAAGCCTTGGCCCAGATCTTATAACATGGAGCAGCTAAATGATTACGCTTTTGCCCTGCATTTGTGCTCAGTTTACCGAAGCTGCTCAGAGATTGTACTGCTGCCCTGCAAGCAAATCAGGTGTGCATTGTGAAGCATTAATGCAATTTTCTACCCTAGCCCTTCACAGAATAGTCACTTTTTATTAGTCTTACAGCAAAACCTGGTTCATCTAACCCATCCCCACTAGTTACTTCAGTATATATCTGCCATAATGGCTGGACAGTTTTCCACCATTTCTCCAGCCAGCCTGATTGATATGGGCTTCCTGAGGCAATGTAGCAATTGCCTCATGTATACTGAAAAAGTAAAGTTTTGTACCTACCATAAATGTAGATGTCCGATAGACATGCAACTGCAGTCATAACATATGGGTTGTCCTGCCTCAGGCAGCCCTCGGTCGGCCGGATTCCAAAGTCTGGGTCCGACGTCGGCTGATGTCGCATTTCTCTCCGACGTCAGAGCGGCTGGAGTACATAAGCATCAGCCGACGCCATTTTCTTCAGTGTTTCTTGCCCCAGATGCCAGGTGCCCTCTAAGGAAGGCTGTAATCAAATTTGGAAGACAAAAACAGGATTCCAGACAAATAAATGAGCAATAAAACAAATACACCATAACAGATATCCCCAGCTAAGAGAAACAGGGATAGGAGTGGACCCTAGGCATAGAGGGGTATGGAGGGAGGGAAAATCCGACTGCAGTTGCATGTCTATCGGACATCTACATTTATGGAAGGTACAAAACTGTACTATGTCCTTCAAGAATGCAACTGCAGTCATAACATATGGGTAGAATACCATAGCTTAGCTGGGGGAGGAGGAATGCTCTAGGGAAAAGATGGTGTGGCAATCAAACCCTGCAGGACTGCCGAAGCAAAGCCTGCTCTGGATCTGGAGTATAGAGGGAGATTGTAGTGTTTGGAGAATGTATGCACAGAGCTCCATGTAGCAGCTTCTAGAATGTCCTTAGTAGGCACCCCTCTTAAGAATGCTGTAGAGGTGGCTGTAGCTCTGGTGGAATGTGGTCTGACATTGGCTGGAACAGTCTTTCCATGAAAGGAATAACAGAATCTGATGCAATGTCCAATCCATTTTGAAATAGTCTGTTTTGAAATTGCTTTTCCTTGGACTGCAGGGGCGTAAGCTACAAAAAGTTGTTCAGACTTCCTACTGGCCTTGGTTCTGTCCAGGTAGTATCGAAGTTGTCTGTGAATGTCCAAGGTATGTAATAGTCTTTCCCCCTTATTCTCAGGATTGGGGAAGAAAGCAGGCAGATGAATAGCTTGATTTAAAGAAACCCTAGATACCACCTTTGGCATAAAAGTAGGGTTGTCCTTAATGAAACCCTGTCTCTGTGAAAAATTATGAATGGAGGTATTGCCATTAGGGCCTGTAGTTCCGAAACCCTTCTTGCTGAGGTAATTGCAAACAGGAAAGCTGTCTTCTATGAGAGAAATTGCAAGTCAACTGAAGCTGCTGGCTCAAATGGAGGTAGAGTCAGTTTTTCTAGGACAAAATTGAGGTCCCAGGCTGGCACTGGGGCCTTTATTGGTGGCTTAATGTTCTTGATTCCCCTGAGGAATTGCCTTAGCAAAGGGTGTGAAAAGACAGGAGGATCAGTGTTATATCTAGCTGAAATAGCTGATGCATGTATCTTTATGGAAGAATATGAGAGGCCGTTCTTTAGCATATCTGCCAAATATTCCAAGATGAGTGGGATGTTCAACAATGATGCATCATGTCCCTTGCTGGTATTCCAATTGCTGAATCTCTTCCATTTTGCTAGGTAAACCTTTCTGGTGGATGGTCTTCGAGCCTCTGTTAGTATCCGCTGAACTTCCTTGGAGAGAGATAGGTTGAGGTTATTTATGGGATCTCCCAGGCTGTTAGCTGCAGTGTCTGAAGGTTTGGATGCACTGTTTTGAAATTGTGTTGAGTCAAAAGTAGAGGCCATTGGGGAAGGGCCCACCTCCTGGTGTGACATATGCTCCGTAGTAGTGGGTACCAGTGTTGCCTTGGCCAGTCCGGAGCTATTATGATTCCCTTGGGTCTCTCTGCTTTGATCTTTAATAATACTGAGGTCATCAGTGGCAGAGGTGGGAATGGATAGATTGTTAGGAAGTTCCAGTTGAATGAGAGAGCATCTATTTTCCAAGCTTTTGGATGGTATGTCCTTGTGCAGAATTTTTGTAGATGATGGTTGAGGTGAGAGGCAAATAGGTCTACTTCTGGCCTGCCCCATGTCGAAGTGAGTTGTGTGAAGATCTTCGGATGTAACCTCCACTCGTGTGGATCTGTGAAATTCCTGCTTAGGCTGTCCGCCAACACATTGTCTTTGCCTGGAACAAACTGGGATTGTAACTGGATGTTTAGGCTCAGTGATTTTTCCCAAAGATGCATTGTCAGTCTACAAAGGGGGTAAGAGTGGGTGCCCCCTTGCTTGTTTATATACCACATCACAGTGGTGTTGTCTGTCCGTATCAGTAAACGGCCTTGCTGAAGTTGGTGTTGAAAGGCCTCGATGGCATGCATTACTGCCAGCATTTCCTTTTGGTTTATATGCAGATGTGTTTCCTTTGGAGACCATTGTCCTTGTATACACCTGCCTTCCATGCGCGCCCCCCATCCAAGGTCTGAGGCATCTGTGGTCATGGTCTGTGTTATCTGTGTTTTTTTAATGACATACCTGTGTTTGCCTGGCTCACCGAGGCCCACCATAGGAATTCCTTTTGTAGGCATGGAATGAGCGGTATGGTTGTCTCCAAGTTGTTGCTGTGCTGAGACCAAATGCTTTTTAGGTACCATTGAAGCTTTCTCATGTGTAGTCTTGCTAATGGAACCAGGAGAATGCAGGATGCCATGTAACCCAGGGCCTGTAGGAATCTCCTTGCAGTCATCTGGGTGAGTTTTGCTAAACCCTTGAAGTAATGAGTTAACTTCTCTTGCTTGTCTTCTGTCAGGTAAGCCATTTGAGAGGCTGTGTCTAATTTGGCTCCTAAGAAGATTATTTGCTGGGATGGCTGCAGTCTTGACTTTTGGAAGTTGACTGTGTATCCCAGAGCTTGAAGTAATCGTATGACATAGTCCAAGTTTTTTGTCAACATCAATTTGTCGTCCGCTTGTATGAGGCAGTCGTCCAGGTACAGGTAAGTTTGTATCCCCTGGAGCCTGCAATGAGCAATTACTGAAGCCAGGCATTTTGTGAATACTCTGGGTGCAGTAGATAAGCCAAATGGCAATGCTGAGAATTGATAATGCTCTGGCCCTGCAAGAAATCTGAGGTATCTTCTGCAGCTGTGTCTGATAGGGACATGCAGGTATGCCTCCTTGAGGTCCAGAGTAATCAGCCAAGACCCCTTGCCCAGCATGGGAAGGAGTTGCTGTAGAGTCAGCATTTTGAACTTTGGTACTATGAGAAAGGTGTTTAATGCGGACAAATCCAGTATTGGCCTCCATTGAGGTTCTTTTCTTGGAACAAGGAACAGTCTTGAGTAGTACCCCTGGCCTTGTTCTTGTTGTGGAACTCTTTCTATTGCTTTCATCCGAGTCAGCAGAGAGATTTGCTTGATAGCCTCTGCCCTCTGGTTTTGTGGTAGGTTTGGCAAGCCTTGTTTTCTTGGCAAGGTATGAAAATGGAACCTGTAGCCTCGGTCTATAATGTCCAAAATCCATTTGTCCTTTGTCAGTCTGTGCCAATTTTCTGCAAACAGAGATAATTTCCCGCCCAAGGGAGCTTCTATTTGTTCCCTGGTAGGCGGTAGTAGAGGAAAGTCATTGAGATTGTGGCTGAGGGGCAGGTGAAACCCCTGCGTCGCTTCTTTGGTTTCCTGGCTGCCATTGTCGTCCCCTGTAAGGACCTCTGTATTGGCCTCTTCCTCGGCCACGTCTGTTTTTACCCCTTTGAAACTTTTCTGGATTAGGAAAGGACCAGTTTTTTGAAGGCCAATTCCTACTGAATCTGGGGGGGTTGAACCTGGAGGAAATCTTTCACTGTCTGAACTGATTTTGCTTTTTCCTCGATGGTCTTTAACACATCCTTAGCATTAGCACCAAAAAGCTTGTTCTTTTCCAAAGGTGCATCCAGAAGTTTTGCCTTTACATGATCTGGTAGAGGTTGATCTTTTAACCATGCATGTCTACGAATGACTGCCCCTGTCATAGCTGCCCTACATGAAGCTTCCAGTGCATCATATCCACACTGTAGGAAGTGATTGCTTACTTGCTGAGTATTATGTACAGCTTCCTGCAAAGCCTTCCTGTCTAAAGGATCAGGAGTGGCCAAAGTTTTTTGTAAATCTTCTAACAGGAAATCCTGATATTGTAACATATGAAAAAGGCAATTCAAAGCTCTCATAGATAAGGTAGTGGATGTGTAAACCTTTTTGCCCCATCTCTCTAATGACCTAGCTTCCCTGTTGGAGGGCAATGGATTTTTAGAGGTGGAAGCTGAAACTCCTTTAGGCCCCTGTGAAATAGTTTCCAAATCAGCAGTATGGGCCCTGAATAAATGGGCATGTGTTTCTGGAACCCTGTAATACCTGTCTGGCTTGGCTGGAGCAGGAGGAAGAGAGTCAGGGGTAACACTAGAGTCAGAATATAAATCATCCAAAACATCAAGTACAGGAGGAATAGCTAAGGGCCTGCGCTGGCACTTCTTAAGGAAAGTCCAAAGGCATTTTCTGGAATCAGAATATTCCTGGCCTTGCCACTTGACATGTTCCCTCATGGTATGCAGAACTTCCCCAAAAGAAATATCCTCAGGAGGGGAGGCTGAGGGGATGGAATCCTCTGCATCCGAGTCCTCATAGGTCTGGAAGAGCTCTTCCTGGCTATCAGAGTGGACAGAGCCCTCAGAATCTTCATCTGACGGAATAGGGTCAGAGGGTTCAACCAGGGGCCTTTTATCAGAAGGAGGCTGGGATCCTCTCTCAGGATGGGCCTGTGAACCTCTAATCATAGAAATTAAATCAGCAGCCATAGACATAATTTGTGTCTCTGGAGTAGGCTGAGGTAAGGTTTAAGTAGTAAGATGTTTTGTTTTGCTGGCTGCCTTAGCCCTAGTGTAGGCCTTAATAGACATGGCCATAGGAGGCCTGGCAGCTCCACGTGCAGGAGTGACCTTGTCTACAGCAATGGTCTCGGGCATTTCCTCGGTTTCAGTATCTGGAGGAAAATCAATAACTGGCGTCGGAGTGATATCCGGAATCGGAGTCGTCGGTAATGCGGTGTCTTCGGTTCGGAGTGGTGGAGAGACCATCTCAGAGGGAACCGGAGCACTCGCGATAGGTTTTGGCGTGGAGTCGGTGGTAGACGCGGGCCGAGGATGTCGGTCCCGGTCTTTTTGTTTCTTGGGAGTTTGCGATGTCGGAAGATCCGACGGCATTGTGTAAGCAAATTTTTTGCCGAAAAAATCTTCAGCGAACTCCGCCCGGCGCCTGAGAGTGTGCTTGTTGAAGCGAGCACAGGCTACACAGGCCGAGACGTTGTGGTCTGGGCCAAGGCAAGGAAGACAGTAAGAGTGGAAATCCTTATGAGGTATTTGTTTACCACAAGAAAGACAATTGTTAACTTTTTCAGTAAATTCTGACATCGGCTGAGGCAAGAAAAGGTCCCCAATGGGGTACTTAGCTTTTTTGATGACTTCGGAATCGAAGAATACAGGAGCTGACCGACCGGCACTTGCGAACTGCTTCTGCTTCGGGCACCACGCGGCAAGAAAGACTGAAGAAAATGGCGTCGGCTGATGCTTATGTACTCCAGCCGCTCTGACGTCGGAGAGAAATGTGACATCAGCCGACGTCGGACCCAGACTTTGGAATCCGGCCGACTGAGGGCTGCCTGAGGCAGGACAACCCATATGTTATGACTGCAGTTGCATTCTTGAAGGACATCCAGCTACTCCTAAAACAAAGAAATACAACATGTGAGAGATGTACATATACTATGAATTTGATATCAGTTCTCTCACACAACAATAGACCATCACACACACTTCAACTCTTGCACATAAAAAGCTCACAACACATAAACCCACATATGCAGAGGTACTCGCTAGAAGTCTACCTAAAGAGACTTTCCAAGCGCAAACCTACTGCACACACCATAGATCCAACAGAATCCACTACATGTAATAATACACACAACAATTTTTCAACCAGTAAGCCCCTAAGGCAAAATACCTCAAAACTAAATGTTTTGGTCATAGTTGATTCCATAGTGAGACACACACATGCCCCCCTCAACAGGCTGGACAAGGTAAAGTTCACTGTCAGCTGCCTGGCAGGTGCCAGGATTCATCAGATCACGCATGCACTCGTCTCTCAACAACAAGTACCATTATGACTGTGTCATAGTCCATGTTGGAGTGAATGACTTGAGACAAACCTCACTGGACTATATGAAGAAGAGGGACATGACTGAGCTTTCAGATTATGTGTCTCAGGCAGGTATATACCTAGCCCTAAGCAGCATTCTACCTTCACCCAGGATGATGCCTCAGTAAAAATAAAAAAAATGATTGACTTCAACAATTGTCTTAGCTTCTTGTGTCAATCCAGGGGGATCCAGTATCTGTCAACCTGGGAAGATATGGTCAACAGACCACACTGCTTTGCCAGAGATGCTCTTCACCTGTCACCTCTTAGCTTTCAGTTACTGGCAAAGATATTTGCCTCCCCCATAGCTCCTTTTTAAGACAAAGTCATAACAACAAAATTCCCAGTGTACAAAAAAATCCACTAGAGACAAACTCAAGGTTATCCTGCTTAATGCTAGGAATCTAAATCGGAAACTTCACTCACTGGGAGCACTCCTTACCTTGGAAGATGCCGATGTCTGTGCTGTCACAAAGACATGGTCCTAGGCTGCAGAGAGCACCCCAGCCATGCAAGGCTAAAATGCCTTCCACATGTTCAGTCCTCAAAACAATACAAATACACCTCAAGACTGGTCAAACAGTACGACTCCCTAGAGCTACTCCAAGTCCAACTAACTGTAGGTAAAACCCCTTTCCATATCATTGTTAGCTATAAGTCCCCCACCATGAACAACAAAAAACACTCTACCTACCTGGACCTACTTGAGTTACTCACTGTACAGCCAAACACCTTGGTCATGGGTGATTTCAACTGTGCTTCCATCAACTGGGAGTCATATATGAGCACAAACATGCTCGCCCTAAGGTTCCTGGACTTTGTTAATGCAAATACTCTGAAACAGATAGTCTGCACCCCCACAAGGGGCTTGAATGTCCCAGATTTACTACTCACCAACACAGGGGATCTCTGCATTGCACCCTGTGTGTTGCCCTCCTTGTAAAGTCTGATCATAAATCAGTCTCGTTCGAAGTAATGATCATATCTGATCCCCCCTCTCAAGAGCAAAAAGGATAAAAAATTTCTCCAAAGCAAACTATAGCCTCCTAAGTGATGGCAAAAATAGTTTCAAAACCCCTGCTACCACTGTCAACAATGACTCCTATATGGAGGTGTACATAAATGCCTTGTATAAATACCTATACAAATGTATAGACGCAGCTGTGCCTGAATGGATCAAAACAAGGTCTTCACAAAAAAACAAGTCATCCTGGTGGACATCAAGCATAAATAGGTTATACAACAAGAGGAAGAAACTAATGTCTAAGAGCAAGAGGGAACTGACTCAGCAGAGCAAGGACACCCTCCACAGCTTGAACAAGCAAATTAGATATATTGTAAAGTCCTCTAAAGCTGATTACGAAGCTAAACTAACATCCCTAACAAAGGATAAACACAAGGCATTCTTTAGCTATGTCAGAAATCTAAAAGGGAAGGCCCAGCTTTCTGAAGAACTAGTAGTAGATGGTACCACTCATACTGACCCTGAGGACTTTGTCAATCCTCTAACAGACAGATTTGATGCAAACTTCACCCCCTGTCCCCACCAGATAAACCCCAAAGCATACCTGTCACCAGTCATCTGCCTAGTATCTTCAAATGGCAGGTCATAACCGCACTCCTCATGGCCAAAAATAAAGCCTCTATGGGACCAGATAACATCCCCGGCTGCCTATTAAAAGGTCTAAAACAGAACCACTTGACACTATCTTCAACTAGAGTCTAAGTACTGGCTTTGTCCCGGCAGAGTGGAAAACAGCAATAGTAATTCCCTTGCACAAAGGAGGTCCATCAACTGATACTGGGAACTCATAGACCCATAAGCCTGACCAAACTTATCTGCAAGGCCATGGAGAGAATCATCATGGTGACCTTCAAACTCTTGATCCAACCCAATTTAGCTTCATTAAGGATAAATCATGCTTATTAAACCTGGTGGACTTCTTCGAGAATGTCACCAAAGCCCTGGATGAAGGTAAAACAGTACATACAGCCTATGTTGATGTAGCCGTATGTCACTAGATGGGTAGTCAACTGGCTCACCGACAGAATGTCTACAGTCAAAGTTGGGGATTCCACCTTTACCAGCAAACCAGTTACCAGTGGTGTACCACAAGGATCTTGCTGGGTCCCCTACTGTTTGGAATCTATTTCTTAGAAGTCCAGGTGAAAATTGATAGTCTGTGACTTACCAAGTTCACTGATGACTGCAAACTGGGTGGAATCATTGAGTCCCTAATGATGATGACATACTACAAAAAGGGCTTATACAGACAAATAATTGGTGCCAAAGCCAAAGACTTAAATTAAATGCAAAAAAAATGCATTATCATCCCTTTTCACAAAGTGGAACTCCCTGCAAATTACAATATTAACAGTACCACCCCCCCCCCCAGCTCAAACCTTGTGGTGAGAGATTTGGGAACACAGGTTGATAGCAACCTTAACATTGATCACCATGTGTCCACAGTGGTAAGGAAGGCCTTTTATGTTGCACATCTCATATGTAAGGGCATCGCATCCAGAGCCAAGGATGTTATAACTCCCCTCTAATCATCCCTCATCAGACCACTAATAGATTACAATGCTCCCTTCTGTATGTACCTCACCAGCCACTTGCAGCAGCTGGAGAGACCTTAGAGGTTTCTCACTATGAAAATTCAGGGCCTTCAAACACAAAATACCTACATGGACAGACCAAAGGCCCTGTCACTATACTCTGTATCTTATAGGCTGTTGAGAGGCAACTTGTGCCTGGCCTACAGAGCAATCTTGGACCCTACCCTAATGGAAATGCTGCACATTTACAAGTCATATTGGACAAGATTCACTCACTCTAGGGATCTTAACCTAGACTGCGACATTAACAGGACATGCTGGACAGACAGCTGTGTCTCCTAAAGATTGCCACTTCTCTGGAACAAACTCCCAATTCACATAAAACAGAGCTCCTCAATGACCCTGTTTAAGTGTTAACTTAGATAACTGGATGGGAGACCATAAATTTACTCATGGGGTATCACCTATGTCCCTCTTGGATAACGGCAGTCGATTGTGATCATAGACTTGCATTGCCAATATACACTGTACAATTTGGTCAATAAGAGAACAAGGATATAACATGGCTAGGCTTATAAAGGTCATAGGGCCAATAGCCTAATAACATCCTATGAACCTATGAACCTATGTTAAGCCATAACACCAATGGTATCAGATGTGTAGGACATACACAAGATGGGGCAAGGAAGGTCACTGAGGAATGCACTGCAGTATTCTATGTCTGAAGACTCTTTTCAGGCCTACCTGCAATAGACACCACAAGAAGCCAATGGAAGATTGAAATAAATTGCTCTCAAGTTACAGTAATCCAGCTTCTACATTAAACTAGTTGAAGTTCAGGGGGTTGTTACGTGGGTAATACCATTATAAATTGAGCAAGGCAGTGGTCGCATTATGAGACAGGCACCATGTCAGAGGTAGATACACTAAATTGTAACCCCAATTCCAATGTACAATAGGTAGCAGAAGTAATTACTTGGGAAAAATTTCATAATAAAAAATAACTCTTGCTTTAGAGTCACAGATTCAGCATCAACTCAGAAAATTAAATCATCCAAAACTAATCAGCTAGGGAATAACAACCACAGGTTTTCAAGGAAAGCCTATTAACTCCAGTAGTAATGTCTATTTATTTATTTATTATGTTTTTATTTATTTATATTTGTTTACTGGGGTAGTGCACTGATCTCAACAGGCTATTTGCAGATTCAGCCTGGGTAAATAGGATCACATAAAAAATGAACAAAACATATTTACAGATATAAGCATATCCTACAACATTTAGTTCAAGAAGTGGATTACACAGTCAAAACATAGTTGGAAAAATCGAAATTATGCTTAACAGAACTTTTTGCTTAAAATGTGTCCCTAATGCCTGAGATGGGTTCTGCTACAGGTTCTAGAATTATTGGGTTTATGGTAAACAAAAAGGAACCCATAGATTTTTCTTTTATCCAGGACATATGCAAAGATGTTGTCAGCTACAAATGTGACTTTTATCAATGTCAGTGGATGGGGGTAACAAATTACAACCCCGTTGTCAATCTTTCCTGTTCTTGGGCACTGTATTACAGAGAACCCAATAGGACACTGCCACTTCCAAATGAGAACCAAATTTATCATCCACTTGGGTCTCCTTGATGAAAGCAAGGTCAGCATGTTTATAGAACTTGTACTAGAATAAAATGTCCAAATGGAGGCCAGAGAAACCTAGGTCCTAGATATCTGTCCAAAAAAAAAAAAAAAAAAAAACCTCTCTGGGTATGTCAAACAAAACAGGAGACTCAAAAGAGTGACATTTCATCCTAAGGTGATGCCTGGTTACCTCAATGGCAATAACATTCTGAAAATTCAAAAGACTCAACACCAGTCATCTGTCTGTGCTCATATATATATATATATATATATATATATATATATATATAGATATATATATATATATATATATATATATATAAATAACGCATAAGAAGATATTTCAGCAAAGACAAAAAGCATCCAAATAAACATTGGTGGAAAAAATGGGAGGAGCACTTGGAAGAGGTTCCATGACTAGTATAAAATATTTAAGCTCATAAACGCTTGTAAAGTAGGATGGTTGCAGAAAGCTAAAATAGTCAATATTACAATCAGGAAAACTTCAATAAACTTCCCGACCAAATAAATGCAACACTTTAGTTCTGGAAAAAACTAGAGCCCAGCAGAAATACTGCAGAATAACAAATTACCAATTAATTTGTCCTTGGCCAAATATTGGTGGTATCATGGGAGAAATTGACCCGACAGTAGGACCAATTAAAAAGTTCAAGGACCTAACCCAGAACAGGGACACTGATACCATCTCCAGGTGACAGGCCTGGGGATGGTGTTTGCTCACAAGTGCCTGACAGTCTGTTGGGCTTAGTACAACAAAGCTGTTTGGAGTTGCTATATAGACTTCCTGTCCACAAAGTAAAGGATGCTGTCAGATGTGATGCCAATTGTATAGCAGTTGATTGGATTAAGATACAGTGGACCCTTTAATACCCCACACTTCCTTCTTTAGGGCACTTATAAGTTTAACAGATTTAGGATTATGATAACACTAGTCATGCATGAAACACTCTTTCAGGTCATCTGCATTTCTGTCCATATGTTTTCATTCTGCTACTGCAGATCTTGAGATGTTAATACATGAATATGAATGCATTCATCCATTCTAGTATTTTTTTCACATGCTCATGGAAGCAAAACACAAATTGGACTGTAACTAACTCACAATAGTGTCTGTTTTTATTAAGTCTTCACAAATTGCCCAAACACCTCCTACTACCTGTGTTATACAATCCTTATACGGTATAATCAAAAGGGAACAATACAGCATGCCCCAGGAATTACTCACACGTACATCTGTGCTCATATTGCACTATGAGGAAAGATGGCGCATCCTGGGAAAGTTCTACAGGCCAAGGAAGTGTGGTAGTATTTCACTGCAGAGTATAGCACTGAAGCTTTACATTGTGGGTAGTGATGCTATCCCTGGGAAAGGTTATGAACACTTCTACAGGATCTTCAGGGAGAATTTTTGTGGAGATAAACAAATGGTGTCATTTTGACAAAGGGAAAATATCAGTTTCAAGCATTATGAGTAATGCAATATACTCAGAGCAGGACAAAGACAATTATCCATTCCTAGAGATCCTTTCAGTGTGTGGACACAAATGATGGCACTTCTGGGATGTGGCATAGCACTGCAGCATGTCTAGACATGATGTTGTCAGACCCAAAAATGACATCATATACTACACAGGCGGTATCTACCCTTTCCTCAGACTGATCCAGTCCTCGTATCCCTGATCCCAACCAACTTCATGAACATAAAGTTGCAAAGTACCACAGCAACTGTCAGTTGATGCTGAATACGTTTGCCATTGAACTTTATTATTGGTCAAGAACTGCTGGTGGCGTACTGCTGCTATGTCATACCATTGAACGTAAGGGACATCCTATAAAGTCAAGTCTTGATGCATTTTATTTTTCTGCATGCTTAGCTAACTTTCTTGCCAGCAAGCACTGCTTTGAACCCAAAACTATGGCCTCCAGGGAAATCTTTTCATCTGTAGGGTAGGTGCAGCAACTGAGAATTGTAACTGTCCATTGCTTTTCTTGATGTTAATAATCTGCTGCATTTGAATTCTGTAAGCAAGTGTTAGTCAGTAGACAGGAGAGGTAGTGAGAACCCTCTGTCTAAAATATCGGTTATTTCAACAGCGTCCATACCACAAAGTGGGTAGTGATTTTGTAATGATGTTTTCATACACTCTAGTCATCAGACACCATTTATAAGCAATGCCAGCAGCAACCTACTCACCAGTACACCGGACATCAAAGGCAGATGGAGGGTATACTCCCAGCAGCTTCAGAATGAAGAAAACTCCACAGAAGCTGTACTGTCTCAGACATAGCCTACAATAAAAGAAGAAAAAAAGTCCATCCTAGAAGAAGTAAGAACAGAACTAAGGAAATTAAGTCAGGGAATTCAGCAAGTTCAGATGAGGTCAGCGCAGATATGATCAAGACATTGAGAGAATTGGGGGGGGGGGTGTCAGTAGAAAGTATTCATAACAGTATGGGGAGAAAGGCATATCCAGATGACTGGAGAATAAACATTCTAGTGCCAGTGTATAAGACAAGGGGGACAGTCACAATTGTTGGTAGTATAGAGGTATCCAACTATTGTCACACTGCATGAATGTCCTGGACAGAGTAATTGATAAATAAGTGGAATAGTAGAATGTAAGATGGGAAATGGGCAGTTTAGATTCAGATCATGATGCAGCACAACTGACCCAATGGTTGCAATGAGACAGAGAGCTGAGAAGATGCTAGAGATGAGTAAATAATCTAACTGGACATTCCTAGATTTGGAGAAAGCATGTAACAAGGTCTCAAAAGAAGTTGGTTTGGGTAGACTTGCAATGGTTTGAAGTCCCAGAAATGCTGCTAGAATCAGTACAGGTTATGTATAATGACCTAATGATACCAGTACCAACACTGTTTGGACTCACAGAAGGGTTCCCAGTGGGAATGGGTGTGCATCAAGGTTTAGTTCATAGTGGTGATGGACTACATCAGCAACCAGGTTGGAGGGGACAGCATAACAAAGCTGCTGAATACAGATATGTGGCATTACAGGGAGACTCTAAACAAGAAATTCAGCAATTGATAGTGGAATGGAATGCAAAACTGGAGGCACATGGGGTGAAGCTGAGTACAGATAAAATAGTTTTAATTGTAGCAAATCGCAGAAATCAGTAGAGACTAAAAAAATGAGATAGAAGAGAAAACAGTGGAACAGGTTAACAGCTTCAGGTATCTGGGAAAGGTATTGAGGAGAAGAAGGGAATTCTGAATGATGAAGTCAAAGCTAGAATCAGAGGAGCTACAGCCAACTGGCACAGAGTATTAGGGAAGACAGAAGAATGCCAAAGAAGATGAAGAGTAAAGTGTACTGTTATACTGATTCTCAGATCAGCTGTGTATTGTATCAGCCCTCAAAGCTTTAGGAGACAAGGGTCAGTTGAGAAATGAGTTGTATTCCGCAAACACTGTCAGATACTGAACACCAGACCAGGCTCTGATAGAAGAAGAAGCTTCCCCATGATATCTATCTGAGCCTGGGTATAATTTAGCAAGAAGAAAGCTAGCAGGTTAGGCTGGTGCACGGCAAGTAAGTTAGGTAGATGAACAGAAGAAAGAGCCAGCACCTTGGAGGATTCAAACAAGACAAACTTTATTCCAACTGAAACTAGACCGGTTTCAGCAACAAGGCTTTCGTCAGTAGTACATTAAGCCATAATGGTGGATTCAAGTCTTATATACTGTCATAGAAGAGTCATATGACATCACTTCCTGTGTATATAAAAGAAATATATAAACAAAACACCATGTCATCTGGAATGCTCAAGTAAGACTAAAAATATATAAACAGATTAAGATCTGACAAAATAATATTTATGCAGATATGTATCAAAAACATGAATCACTAGACATTTTATATCAAAAATAATGAAGAAACTTATCAAATATGGTGCATCTGAATACAGATGTATCTGTGATCCAATGGTATATTACAGAAAGTTAAATGTTGATACATAATAATGCATATACTGTAAATTCAAAAATTAAATTATAATTTGTCATTTAATCCCGGTGGGAAAAGACCACCAAGTTTAATAATCCATCTTTTTTCTTTAGCATTTAAAATTTCATGCCAGCCCATTTTGAATGTTCGATTTCCCTTGATATGATCAATAATAACAAAAGAAAATTTGGCTGTCTGATGCTTGATGGAATGTCTATAGAGTGCATTAGCCAATCTCTTGTTTCTAATATCACCCAGATGTTCCGAAATCCTAATACGAAACTGTCTGGATGTTTGGCCAATGTAAAATGCCTGGCATGTACATGTTGCAAGATATATTATCCAGTCTGAGCTACAGTTGCCAAAAACTGAATATCATATATTTGTCCGGTGTTTTTACTAGTGAAACTGGTTGTTTTGAAAATGTGACTACAAAAACTGCAATGTCCACATGGGTAGATGCCTGTAAGTTTATCACCAGTGAGTGTCCTTTGTGTAAATTGTTCCTGCGTGTCTCTGGTTCTTTTGTAATGAGAAAATAATGAACCAAGTGTTTTGCCTTTTCTATAGGAGAAGTAACAACGTTCTCCCAAATAATCAGACAAAAGGGGATGAGAATAGAGTATGTTCCAATGGTTATTGATGATGTTAACTAGATGTCCACTATTTCTGCCATAGGTAGTCACAAATCTACATAAATCAGTATCCTGATTTTTGGAACGGATGTTATATTCAAGAAGAGATTCCCTGGATTTGGTATGGCTAAATTTAATAGCTGAATCAATAATCTGCGGGGCATAACCCCTAGATAGAAATCTGTTGGTTAGATCCATTCTTTCATTGTTCAAGTCATCAGAAGAAGAGCATATTCTTTTAATACACACAAATTGAGATTTGGGTATATTCCTAATAATATGTTTAGGGTGATGACTTGTCGAATGCAGTAGAGTATTGTACTGTGGGAATTTCCTGTAAATTGACGTTTTCAGTGTATTGTCAGACTGCCTTGTCAGGTGAACGTCCAAAAAGTTGATTTCATTGAGATTACACTCCACAGTAAATTCAATACCCCAGATGTTACTATTCAAATGTGCAATAAATTCCTGGAGGTATTCCTGACCCCCTTTCCATACTAACCAACAGTCGTCCAGGTATCTCCTCCATATGTCCATCTCTGGTAAGTATATATTATGCATGGGATCATAAATAATCTGTTCTTCAATATATCCCATGAAAAGGTCAGCATAGATGGGCGCAAAGGATGCACCCATATCTGTACCTTGTAGCTGCCAATAACAATCTTGCTGGAAATAAAAGACATTTTTCGTAAGAATATGTTCAACCATGCATAACAATAATGTATTCATCCCAGGGGGGTATAAATTGGATTTGTTTAGCCAAAACTCCAAGGCCATAAGGCCCGCCCAATGTGGGATGCTGGTATACAGGGAGGATACATCAAGAGTGCACAATAACCAGGATGGCTCCAGTTCAGTTTCAGAAACAATCTGCAAAAATTCAGTCGTATCCTGGATTCTGGCCCGAACATATGTTAATAGAGGTTTCAATTTATCTGTGAGGAAAACCGATATAGGTTCAGTGAGTGACCCAATACCGGAGACAATTGGTCTACCTGGAGGCTGGTAACTGGACTTATGAATTTTGGGAAGTAAATATAGCTGTTGTTTAGCAGGATCCTTAACCATTAGATGTGTTTTTGTTTTTTCAGCGATGATACCGGATTCAACTGCTTGTTCCAAAAATTCATTAATCTCTGATTGAAAACTAGGTGTAGGATCAATATCCATCTTCATATAATGATAACGATTATTGAGTTGTCGAAGTACTTCATTGACATAAGAATCATGATCCATAACCACAACTGTGCCCCCTTTGTCCGCAGGGATGATCACTATGTCTGTATTGTTCCTAAGTTGTGTTAGGGCCAATTGTTCTTTTTTGGATAGGTTGTGCTTCATAAAGTCACCTGAGCCATACTGGAAGTGTATATCTTTGATCACTGCTTGCTGGAATACAGCTACATGTTTGTCCATCGGAGGATTAAATTTAGATTTGTGAAACCTAAAATCAGATGATCTTTGAGTGTCATCACTGTGATCCTGTTGTTTAAAGAATAATTTTAAATTGATCTTCCTACAGAACTCAATGGTGTCACTAACCATGGAACTTTCATCAATGAGAAAACCAGGAACAAAGCCAAGGCCTTTATTAAGTAAAGAATATTGTTCAACAGTTAAAACATGTTTTGAAATGTTCAAAACATTAGTACAATGGTGATTTACTTCACTATTGATAGAAAAAGCTCTTCTAAGTTTGTGACCCCTGTGTTTTCTACCTGCCCGGTGTTTGTGTCCCCTAAAGGGGCCTCCATTCTCCTTCCCCTCTTAGCATTAGGAGAATCACCAAGGCTGGGTATTTCAGTGTCTGTTGTCGAGGATTCTTCCCCTGATGTTATATAATTAGACCCTGTTTTTTTCTTCAAGATGGATCTCGGTCTCTTTTTACATGTAAAAGAGACATTCTTAGTACCATGGGCAAACCTAACACTTTTATGTGATTCAAATTGCCTCCCTTTGTCATAGTCATCCTTGTCACGAGCGAATTTATGCAGCTTCCTGCTTTTCAAATTGCTTTCTAAAGCGGACAATTCTTTAGACAATTTGTTCAAACTATCCTGAAAATTTTTGTTATGTTCAAACTGTTTGAGATCATTGCAAGTTTGCTCTACCTCATTGATGTTACCCTGTATCGTTCTCTCATAATAGGACGCCAAGATACGAACCCTAGCCATAGCGGCCTCTTGTTGTGCTTGTTGCCAATCCTTAAGCAGGGTCTCATCCGGTATACCAACCAACGGTTGTATTTTGCATCTCAAACCTCTAGGAGAGATGTTTTGTGCTTGATAAGCTTTAAACAATTTATGATGCCAAATGTTCGTTCTCAATATTTTAATTTGTTTGCCCAATTTAAAGAATAGATTTTCGCAACCGTCAACTGGATCAATGGTATATGGTTTGTCCATTTCTCTAGTTTCAATGCCAATACCAAAAATTTTTAGGTCATCCTTATCGGAGCAAAGACCAGATAGCAAATTTTTAAGATCCATGACAATGAGTTGCTAATGATTGAACAAAAATAATACTAGGGCCAAAAAAATTTGTAAAAGGGTGGAGAGAGCAAATTGTGACTTTCAACCAAAGCAAGGGAGAGACTGACAATCTGAATCACAAGGAAGTGTAGGCTAAAGTTTGTCAAGAAACCCACAGAGCTGAACATAATTAGCCCTAGAGGGTATATATATGTGTGTACCAAAGTCCCCAGTATATGAAAAATATTAAAAAGAGTTGGGGTCTGTCAAAAGATTATCATACATATAACCTGCACTGAGCAATGGAGTCAACTGCTATATTGAGAGAAATAAATAATGCCTTAAATCATTAGCATCACAACATATATAGCAATACTAGCACAAAAGTGTTAAATGATAGACCGCTTTATTGGATTCCTAACCTCTTGCCCTGTGGACAACAAATGATGCAATTACTAACAATCGGTAAAAAGCCAATGTGTCTTTAGCAAAAAGACCCTATATATAGGCTGTCCATAAGGTCAATAACATCCTTAAGACTGAATGAAGTGGAAAACAATTTTTAAAGGACAATAAATATACAATATTTAATTGAAACAATGTGTATATAGAGATTATTGGCAACAAATAGCCCAGAAGTGTGGAA
Source organism: Protopterus annectens (assembly GCF_019279795.1). Taxonomy (NCBI): domain Eukaryota; kingdom Metazoa; phylum Chordata; order Ceratodontiformes; family Protopteridae; genus Protopterus; species Protopterus annectens. The sequence goes on from NC_056737.1 coordinate 1,621,315,163, forward strand.
ACATTATTAAGCATCCGAGTAAAAATGCATTAAGCAAGTAGCCAAAACAGTGTATTCCATTAGGTCCTTCACAATAATATTAAATGTATTCAAATTGCACCACATTCCAGGCCAATTCGATCCCAGAAGCAAGAAAACCACGCTATTTTGCGCTACATATTGGCCTATGACATTGCTCTTGAAGCCGTTTGCAATATACGGGTGATGTTTTTTGCCAGTTAACTTAACTGTTGGTCTTTGCGGATGGTTTTCTTGCTTCTGGGATCGAATTGGCCTGGAATGTGGTACAATTTGAATACATTTAATATTATTGTGAAGGACCTAATGGAATACACTGTTTTGGCTGACCTACGCTACCCTCATAATCTCTAAAAGCTTCCGGTGACGGCCTTTTACTGCGAAACCTTCGGGAACCCATATAACCAGGTTTATTTGGACTAATTGACACCTGGTGGCTTCACATCTTTATAAACTGTTTTTTTTCCTTTCTTAAGGACTAACACAGGTACTGTTTTTCTTCATTTTTTCAATTACGTATTGGGACATTTATTTTTCAGAACGTATTGGGACATTTTTTTTTTCTCTCCAATTTTTGGACGTATGGGACTATTCATATGTTTATACATTAATGAACATTGCGGGACCATTTTCAGCCCTTAGATGAGCGATTTAACATTGTTATACTTTGTTGAATGATTAATGGAGAAGATCTAAATCAAAATCTTTCTTTGGGTTGATTCGCGCTACTTAGATAGCGTTCAAGGCATTCAGCAACGGTTTATATTACCAAGCATTTAGGAACTCGTACAACTGGGGTTCATTTGGACTAATTGACACTTTGCATTCTTATATTTTGGAAATTGGTTTCACATTCAAGGATCATTATAGGTGCTGTGTGGTTCTATATACTTTTATTAACGGAACACTGGGACTTTTATGCTTATTTTTGACTTATGGGACAATGCATATGGTGTTACATCATTGAAAACCGCAGGACTACTCTCCGCCCTCAAGCAAAGCCGTGTCTTTCAATTTTGGATTATTGTTTGTGGTCGCTATAGGTCAAGGATATTGTACTTTGGATACCAGTCCTGCGTTTATGTGTGCATGTCATAACTATAAGTCAGAATTCTGTTATTTAACAGTACCTATATGTGGTTGAACACTTTATTTATTTTATTCAACCACTGTCTTTGAAATTGAGACTGTTTAATGTCATATTAGTCCAGTTTATATAATTTACATTGTTTGTGGCTGTTATAGGTCAACGATATTATGCTTTTGAGTCCCTAGTTTATGCATGTGACAACTATAAGCCAGAATTTTTGTTATACAACAATTTCCTTATATGGTTGAACATTCCGTTTACTATTTTCAACCATTGCCTTTGAAACTGAGACTGTTTGATGTCTTATTAGTCCAACTCATACAATTTATATACTTTTTTGTGGTTGCTATAGGTCAATGATATTATGCTTTTAGTTTTACATTTTTGTATGTGATAACTATCAGGCAGAATTTTTGTTATACAATAGAATTTTTCTTATATAATAGTATCCATATATTGTTGAACATTTAGTTCACTATTTTCAACCATTGTTCTTATCACTGAAACTGTCTGGTGTCACATTAGTCCATTATATATTATATATGGTTTAGCGGTTCATGCCTATCAGTGTGTATACACTTAAAAAGGATAGCAGGACTCCTATTGTCTATTAGTAAGTATTACTTTGTATTAGGTATATTTACAATATAGTGAATATATTTCTATATATTTTTTCATCAGATGCATAGTATATAGAACCACACAGCACCTATAATGTCATTGGAAGACCAACACTTTTTGGGCTGACAGTTGTCTTTTTACATCCCAAACTACTTGCTTAATGCATTTTTACTCAGATGCTTAATATTGTATCCACACTTCTGGGCTATTTGTTGCCAATAATCTCTATATACACATTGTTTCAACTAAATATTGTATATTTATTGTCCTTTAAAAATTGTTTTCCACTTCATTCAGTCTTAAGGATGTTATTGACCTTATGGACAGCCTATATATAGGGTCTTTTTGCTAAAGACACATTGGCTTTTTACCGATTGTTAGTAATTGCATCATTTGTTGTCCACAGGGCAAGAGGTTAGGAATCCAATAAAGCGGTCTATCATTTAACACTTTTGTGCTAGTATTGCTATATATGTTGTGATGCTAATGATTTAAGGCATTATTTATTTCTCTCAATATAGCAGTTGACTCCATTGCTCAGTGCAGGTTATATGTATGATAATCTTTTGACAGACCCCAACTCTTTTTAATATTTTTCATATACTGGGGACTTTGGTACACACATATATATACCCTCTAGGGCTATTTATGTTCATCTCTGTGGGTTTCTTAACAAACTTTAGCCTACACTTCCTTGTGATTCAGATTGTCAGTCTCTCCCTTGCTTTGGTTGAAAGTCACAATTTGCTCTCTCCACCCTTTTACAAGTTTTTTTGGCCCTAGTATTATTTTTGTTCAATCATTAGCAACTCATTGTCATGGATCTTAAAAATTTGCTATCTGGTCTTTGCTCCGATAAGGATGACCTAAAAATTTTTGGTATTGGCATTGAAACTAGAGAAATGGACAAACCATATACCATTGATCCAGTTGACGGTTGCGAAAATCTATTCTTTAAATTGGGCAAACAAATTAAAATATTGAGAACGAACATTTGGCATCATAAATTGTTTAAAGCTTATCAAGCACAAAACATCTCTCCTAGAGGTTTGAGATGCAAAATACAACCGTTGGTTGGTATACCGGATGAGACCCTGCTTAAGGATTGGCAACAATCACAACAACAGGCCGCTATGGCTAGGGTTCGTATCTTGGCATCCTATTATGAGAGAACGATACAGGGTAACATCAATGAGGTAGAGCAAACTTGCAATGATCTCAAACAGTTTGAACATAACAAAAGTTTTCAGGGTAGTTTGAGCAAATTGTCTAAAGAATTGTCCACTTTAGAAAGCAATTTGAAAAGCAGGAAGCTGCATAAATTCGCTCGTGACAAGGATGACTATGACAAAGGGAGACAATTTGAATCACATAAAAGTGTTAGGTTTGCCCATGGTACTAAGAATGTCTCTTTTACACGTAAAAAGAGACCGAGATCCATCTTGAAGAAAAAAACAGGGTCTAATTATATAACATCAGGGGAAGAATCCTTGACAAAAGACACTGAAACACCCAGCCTTGGTGATTCTCCTAATGCTAAGAGGGGAAGGAGAATGGAGGCCCCTTTAGGGGACACAAACACCGGGCAGGTAGAAAACACAGGGGTCACAAACATAGAAGAGCTTTTTCTATCAATAGTAAAGTAAATCACCATTGTACTAATGTTTTGAACATTTCAAAACATGTTTTAACTGTTGAACAATATTCTTTACTTAATAAAGGCCTTGGCTTTGTTCCTGGTTTTCTCATTGATGAAAGTTCCATGGTTAGTGACACCATTGAGTTCTGTAGGAAGATCAATTTAAAATTATTCTTTAAACAACAGGATCACAGTGATGACACTCAAAGATCATCTGATTTTAGGTTTCACAAATCTAAATTTAATCCTCCGATGGACAAACATGTAGCTGTATTCCAGCAAGCAGTGATCAAAGATATACACTTCCAGTATGGCTCAGGTGACTTTATGAAGCACGACCTATCCAAAAAAGAACAATTGGCCCTAACACAACTTAGGAACAATACAGACATAGTGATCATCCCTGCGGACAAAGGGGGTGCAGTTGTGGTTATGGATCATGATTCTTATGTCAATGAAAGACTTCGACAACTCAATAATCGTCATCATTATATGAAGATGGATATTGATCCTACACCTAGTTTTCAATCAGAGATTAATGAATTTTTGGAACTAGCAGTTGAATCCGGTATCATCTCTGAAAAAACAAAAACACATCTAATGGTTAAGGATCCTGCTAAACAACAGCTATATTTACTTCCCAAAATTCATAAGTCCAGTTACCAGCCTCCAGGTAGACCAACTGTCTCCGGTATTGGGTCACTCACTGAACCTATATCGGTTTTCCTTACAGATAAATTGAAACCTCTATTAACATATGTTCGGGCCAGAATCCAGGATACGACTGAATTTTTGCAGATTGTTTCTGAAACTGAACTGGAGCCATCCTGGTTATTGTGCACTCTTGATGTATCCTCCCTGTATACCAGCATCCCACATTGGGCGGGCCTTATGGCCTTGGAGTTTTGGCTAAACAAATCCAATTTATACCCCCCTGGGATGAATACATTATTGTTATGCATGGTTGAACATATTCTTACGAAAAATGTCTTTTATTTCCAGCAAGATTGTTATTGGCAGCTACAAGGTACAGCTATGGGTGCATCATTTGCGCCCATCTATGCTGACCTTTTCATGGGATATATTGAAGAACAGATTATTTATGATCCCATGCATAATATATACTTACCAGAGATGGACATATGGAGGAGATACCTGGACAACTGTTGGTTAGTATGGAAAGGGGGTCAGGAATACCTCCAGGAATTTATTGCACATTTGAATAGTAACATCTGGGGTATTGAATTTACTGTGGAGTGTAATCTCAATGAAATCAACTTTTTGGACGTTCACCTGACAAGGCAGTCTGACAATACACTGAAAACGTCAATTTACAGGAAATTCCCACAGTACAATACTCTACTGCATTCGACAAGTCATCACCCTAAACATATTATTAGGAATATACCCAAATCTCAATTTGTGCATATTAAAAGAATATGCTCTTCTTCTGATGACTTGAACAATGAAAGAATGGATCTAACCAACAGATTTCTATCTAGGGGTTATGCCCCGCAGATTATTGATTCAGCTATTAAATTTAGCCATACCAAATCCAGGGAATCTCTTCTTGAATATAACATCCGTTCCAAAAATCAGGATACTGATTTATGTAGATTTGTGACTACCTATGGCAGAAATAGTGGACATCTAGTTAACATCATCAATAACCATTGGAACATACTCTATTCTCATCCCCTTTTGTCTGATTATTTGGGAGAACGTTGTTACTTCTCCTATAGAAAAGGCAAAACACTTGGTTCATTATTTTCTCATTACAAAAGAACCAGAGACACGCAGGAACAATTTACACAAAGGACACTCACTGGTGATAAACTTACAGGCATCTACCCATGTGGACATTGCAGTTTTTGTAGTCACATTTTCAAAACAACCAGTTTCACTAGTAAAAACACCGGACAAATATATGATATTCAGTTTTTTGGCAACTGTAGCTCAGACTGGATAATATATCTTGCAACATGTACATGCCAGGCATTTTACATTGGCCAAACATCCAGACAGTTTCGTATTAGGATTTCGGAACATCTGGGTGATATTAGAAACAAGAGATTGACTAATGCACTCTATAGACATTCCATCAAGCATCAGACAGCCAAATTTTCTTTTGTTATTATTGATCATATCAAGGGAAATCGAACATTCAAAATGGGCTGGCATGAAATTTTAGATGCTAAAGAAAAAAGATGGATTATTAAACTTGGTGGTCTTTTCCCACCGGGATTAAATGACAAATTATAATTTAATTTTTGAATTTACAGTATATGCATTATTATGTATCAACATTTAACTTTCTGGATCACAGATACATCTGTATTCAGATGCACCATATTTGATAAGTTTCTTCATTATTTTTGATATAAAATGTCTAGTGATTCATGTTTTTGATACATATCTGCATAAATATTATTTTGTCAGATCTTAATCTGTTTATATATTTTTAGTCTTACTTGAACATTCCAGATGACATGGTGTTTTGTTTATATATTTCTTTTATATACACAGGAAGTGATGTCATATGACTCTTCTATGACAGTATATAAGACTTGAATCCACCATTATGGCTTAATGTACTACTGACGAAAGCCTTGTTGCTGAAACCGGTCTAGTTTCAGTTGGAATAAAGTTTGTCTTGTTTGAATCCTCCAAGGTGCTGGCTCTTTCTTCTGTTCATCTACCTGGGTACCATTGTCAGATTATAGTGGCTGTTTTTGACTGGTCAGCTTCTATAAGGGATAGGCTGGATTTTAATTTTCTAGTTTCTGTGAGGGTGGATTCTCACAGAAATTAAATGCCCAGAGGTTTGATCAGTTCAGTGCACTTTAGTGGCGGGCTGCTGGTAGCAGTCTAACACACAACCTGTAGATGACAGCAGATCACAAGAAGGAGGTGAAAAGCACAAAGCCCTTTTGAATTTGGGTTCTTAATGATTCAATACACTACAAGGACTTCATCAGCTTCCTAGGAAGAAGTCTGTAGTGTAACAGTTTATGGTGTCAGCAGAAGCTTACACATTATGGCTCCCTGCTTTGCTCTTCCCTGGTCAACAAATACATACATTTGTAGCACACATATTTGCATTCATAGGTAAGTGCTAGGCTGGCTGCCCTTGTGGGCCATTTTCAGCCTAGCTAATTTCCCTTGAATGAAAATGAACCACTGTACTTTTTGTCTGTGAGATAAACACCTTAACCATTATGCCAAGCCCCAATTCAGTATTTATATATTTACATATTTACAATTACAGTTATAGCTGCTTTATAGAATTTCCCAGTTGCAACAAGATCTTAGTAGGGAAATAGAAGGTATTCAGGCTACTTAAAGTATGAGATACAGGTTTGGAAAAAGAAACAAAGAAAAAAGTTAATATGACATATAAAAGACAATTTAAGATATATTAATGTGATACGGATTAATTGAGAGTCCTGTGATAGTTATGGTTTTGGGTAGTAAGGTGTATGACTTTTTCTTTCGGTGCTGTATGCATTTACAGTTTTCCTTGTTTAAGTAAGTTTTGAGTTGTTGTAGGAATGCTTGAGTGTTACTTTGGTACAGAATTCCAGTGTTTTGCTACATATAGAGTATAATGAATCACCTACATGGCTGTAAGAGTTAATTGTATGTATGACTTGTTTTTGTTGAAATCTTAATGGTTTGGAGGTAATATATTTCAATCAGTCCCTTAGTGAATGGGTATTTGCTTTATATATTATATTATGAATAATACTGAGCTGTGTGAATGTTAAGAGATTTTGAATAGCTAGATGTTGTAGTTTGTCAAAAATTAGGCAATGCTATGTTCTATTATCAACATGACTGCAACATTAATTATTTTATTGTAGATGTGGTTTAGTTCACTGGCTTGAGTTTTTGTAGATTGTGTACTGCTGAGGCATAGAGGAAAGTTGGCTGGATTGTTATAGCTGTTGTGAGACATGCCTGCTCAGTTAAATAAGGTCTGGCATGATGCCAGGGTAATCCTATGGGCTAAGCTTGTAAAGGCTCCAGGGCCATTAGCCTAGTACACACCTATGAACCTATGAACCTATGTACAGAATCTAGTATATTGCATGTTTTGGATATGGTATAGTCCAATGTGGTGATCAAACTTTAGATGTCAGTCTGTTATAACATCTAAAAGTTTAATCTGTATTACTTATTTAATAATGATGCTATTTGTTGATGTGATAATAAAAATACTGAATTCCTGTTATTCTGATGAGGGTGTAAATGGGGTCAATTTAGTTTTTTTGGATTTAGTTCTGTTGGCATTCCATTATATATTTCTCAGTGCTATAAAGAACTTGTTGTTTTGTACTTTAGAATTGTCCAGGTGGTTTGGCTGAGCAGATGATAGGAGAGTCATCTCCATATTCTTTTAAATCAGAGTTGAGGATGATCTTGTACAAATTGTTCATGGATGTGTTAAGTGAAGTGGGCCCATTATGATCTTTGTGAGCCAGTCACTGTAACAGGTTTGATGGAGGAGTATATTGCTGCCATAGGTTGGATTGTAATTTATTTTATAAGTAACTATATTTCCACTGTATAGTGTTTTCCTGATATTTAGGAGAGTTAACCTATGCAGAAGTAGTTAGTGTATTAAAATAATGTATGAACTAAGTGACCTTGGTTTGTTATATTCTGTTTATTTTGAAAAGTCAGTAAAGCTGTAGTGGTGCTGTTCCTGTTTCAAAAGCCATGTTGAGCAGGGGTAGGTAGTTTGTTTGTTAGTATATGATGGAGAAGTTGATTATGTGCATGTTTTCAAGAATTTTAGATAAGGAAGATAGAATTGCAATTGGCCTGAAGTTTGTAATTGTGCCTATGATTCCCAACTTGTGAAGAGACTTAATATAGGCTTTTTTTCATATGGCAGGGGCATATTGCCCTGTGATAGAACTGTTTTTTAGACTTGCAATGGGATATGCAATACTTCCAGCAGCCTTTACTCACCATAAATGTTATAAAGTAAAAGAGAAGTTAGTTTGACTTGAATAGAAGTCTTTTTTTTACTCAAATAATTTTTATTTTTATGTTAGCACACTTATGAAATAATATTTTTTTATAACATAAAGAGATATTTAAGATTGCAACTAATTTAACTATATATGCAGTATATACACTGGCCTGAAAGAATATACAAAAACAATAAAAAAGAGAATTAGATGATAACCTCTAACTAATTAAGCAAATAACATAAATAATAATACAGAGAGTAATAGTCCATTTGAAGAGTTTCAATGAGAGATATGATTTTCTTCCAAGGATTGTTGATAAAATGTTTGGGGTGAATCCTGAGTTCTTTGATCTTGGTTTCCTTAAGTGCTGTTTCCCTCAGTAAAGATAAGAAGTCTTCAAGAAGTGGAGAAATAATGGAATTCCATTTTCTAGTGATACATTTCCTAGCAATTGCAAGTATTGACCATAATAAAAACAAATTATGTTTATTCAAAGGATATTGATCTTTAATACTGAATAAAACTAAGGCTTTAGTTAGCAAGAATACAACAGAAAACCGAGTTTTTAAAAATTAGCTATGTCACTCCAATATTGTGTTAGCTTAGGACAATCAGAAAAATATGTGACCAGTTAGCTTTACAGGTCATTGAACACCTCCAAGAAATATTATTAGATTTATTAAGTTTAGCTACCTTATCTGGTGTTAGAAAAGCTCTATATAGAAACTTCCAAGTAAATTTACCCCAGTATTGAGTCCAGGATGTGAATTTAACAGATAATAAAATGTTGTATTTATTTTCTTAAGATAAACAATAAAATTGTGCCATAATAATATAATGCCGAAATTTGTGGTAAAGTTTTGATTTGTAGTTTATTATAGTTTTTTCTAATTTTGAAGTAATGCTATTGATGAATCATTGTATAAGATTTGATATTAATTTGGGTTTATCTTTAAAGGAGGAATTACTAATTATTTTGCAAAAGTCCTGAGAGTAAGCTAATACACTTTGCAAGAGTAACCAATCATGAGATGACAAGTCAACGTTTTTCATAATATGTTGGCTATCTAATAATTTATGATCTTTGATGCATTGTTGCCAACAAATAACATTTTTAGCTTCCCAAGAAATAAAGGTATTTTTTATATATTTTATCAAAACAGTTGGTGTGATACTGAAAGGTATTAATGTTTCAAACCAAATTTTAATATCAACATTAGCTTTAATAAATTTCCTAAAATTGATCAATATAAAGTTTAAAGAAATGAATTTTGTACATTCAGAGATATTATTTATTAGAATAATCTATGAAAGAAAGGTTGGTTAAATGAATATTTTCATTTAGTAAAATGGTTAAATGTAAAGATTTCCAATTAGAGGTATAATTTGGATCTACCCAATTCAAAATGATTTTAGATATTGAGGCTTTATTATAAGTTTAGATGTCTGGAAAATGTATCCCTCCCTGATTCCATGGTCTAGACCCAATGATTGCCACTAATTGCAGAGAGACAATGTTGTCAGTTGTTGAGATTCTTGGTGTTTTCCAGCTGGATGAATTCCTGGAGCACCTGATGAGATTTGGGAAAAGAGACTGACCTGCCAGAGTAGGCAACCATACCTATTCAAGTGTTAAGGAGTTTTCTGAGGAAGTTGGTGTATTGTAACCGATGAAAAGCTTGGGAGAAGCTTAAACCTAATACATTTTGTTCATTCTACATTTTGGTGACTTGGAGTTTTATTTTGGTGTTCTCGAGGGACAGAGGAGTTTTGTGCATCTCATCTCTTTTACAGTGATTCCATGGTCTGATATGATGTAGAAAATTAATTCTATTTCTATTGAGATACCAGAGAAAGTTTAATAAAAGCTTATTTATGTTCTTAATTAAATGATTTTTCAGGAGGCATAAAAATGCTTGGGCTATATATAACATTTTAGAAATAAGAATCATTTTTATTAATTGTAGCTTATCCTCAAAAGGAATTAATAATTTATTCCACTTATCTATATGAATTGTAATTGCATTTAAAATGTTATTATACTTAGTTGTTATTGTCTCCTCTCTGGTACTACATAATACAATACACAGATAATCAACATAGTTTACTTGTTTCCCAATAATGTGGCCTTTTTACCAATTTGTGTTTTTTTTCTTTTTATTTAATAACATTCACTTAGATTTTAGTTTATTAAATTGAAGACCAGAAACTGAAAAAACATTTTTTTATTGAGGATTCTAACTATGATAGTGTTTGAATTAGGCAATATAAGCAAAATATCACCTGCAAATAACATTATTTTAGAACTATAGTATATATATATATATATATATATATATATATATATATATATATATATATGTATATATATATATATATATATATGTATATATATATATATATATATATATATATCAATACCATCATGCTTTGGGTTAGGTTATTTTATTTTACTATAACAAAAATTTCAATAGCAAGTGCAAACAGAATAGGAAAAAAGGGACAACCTTGTTTGGTGCATTTAGTAAGGCAATAGAGTCTAGGACCTAGTTTAACAAAGGCTAAATTGTGTTTATATATATATTTTTAAGAGAAAGATGAAAGAAGAATGACAATCAAAAAAGCTTAGAACTTTAAAAAAAATCCCAGTTTAAAGAGTCAAAGGTCATTTTAATTCTTCTTCTTCTTTCGGCTTTGTCCCGGTTAGGGGTCGCCACAGCGGATCACCTTGTCCGCACATTGAATGGCAGTGGAGTTTTACAGTGTCGAGTTGCCAGCCCGGCGCCCAACCTTCCACAGAAGGCACACTCACACGCACACCTAGGGCCAATTTAGAGTGTCCAATCAACCTGCAGCATGTCTTTGGGATGTGGGAGGAAACCGGAGCACCCGGAGGAAACCCACGCGACCACAGGGAGGACATGCAGACTCCGCACAGAAGGTACCCCAGCCGAGGATCGAACCAGAGAACCTCTTGCTGTGAGGCAGCAATGCTAACCACTGCACCACCGTGGCCGCCCAGTCAAAGGTCATTTTAATATGCAAGCCAATTATCAAAGCTTCTTCATTGCCTCTATTCAAATATTCAGTAACAGTTAATACTCTTCTAATATCATTGTGAGTATATCTATTATATATAAATCCTGACTTGATCTTCATTAATTATATTGGACAGTGGAACTTTTATTCTATTAAAAATAGACAAAAAAGATCTTGTAATCATTGTTTAGAAGAGAAATAGGTCTGTAAGAACTACAATATTGAGGATACTTTTTGTCTTTTGGAATGGGGGTAATTAATGAATATCTCCAAGAAAGAAGAATTACCTTGTGACTGAATTTCAATTAAAGTTTTGTGGAAAAAGGAAGTAATGGATGATGGAAAAACTTTATATATTTCTATGAGTATACCGTTATTTCCTGGTACTTTATTAGGTTTAACATTTTTAATTTTGTCTGAAACATCTTTATATGAAATTTGTGATTGAAGATCTATTTTTAAATTTTCTTGGATTTTCTTAATATTAAGAAAATATGGGTCTAAATTTGAAAGACTAACTTCTAAGTTAACAGGTTTATTGTGTTTTTTATAATAATATTTAAAAGCATCAGGACTGTCTCCAATGTCAGATACTTCCTTTTTTGTGCTTTTGTATAATAATTTAACAATATTATTAGACTTAGCATGCATATTAACGATCTTTGACAAGTTATGCATATGTTTGGGTGATAAAACATAAGACTACATTTTTAATTTTCCCAATGCCATATTTGTCTTGTGAGATAAAATATCAATATATTTCTTGTTTAGCTTGTCACACTGCCAGCCCAGCTATCTGGAATTTTGTAAATAGTTCTATGTCATTTGTGAATATTGATATGATTTATAAAGAAGTGTTGAACAGTGTTTGTACAGTACTGAGCTTCAAAAATGTAACCACAGCATTCCTGGCTGGCTTAAAACATAAATATATAGACACTATTGTAATTGTGTGACTGTATATATTTGTAATAGTAGAAACTAGAACATACAGAGTTAACTTGCAGAACTCCAAGAAAATAAGTTGAAATTAAATTGTTTTACGATTGTACTATGAAAGTTATCTCTCAGTTTCAGTGTAACAAACGCAATGTCTAGAGCTAGAAGTTTTTTTGTATTGTCTTGAAAGAGAAGTTATTGCTAGGCTTGAAATGTGGAAGTGTTTTATTGCTTTATGACTTAGCAGCTGGAAAGATCTGAGAGGTGTGTATTTTTTACACAGACATGTTAATTCTGTTTCTGACAAAAGTGGGATTAGCCTAGGAACTGAAGTCAGGAGACAAAAAGTGATGTCAACCAAGGTAACCCAGCAGTAATATTTGATATTAATTTAATAACTCTCTAAGACAGAGACTGGGTATTTTGTATTTTGTCTTGGAGCTAGCAAGAACATCCACTCATCATTATCACCATCTGTACTTACCTTGTTGGAAGTAAGTTTCTAGGGTTTAGTACCTTTTTTAAGATATAGAAAGGAACATAGTAAAGATTAGTTTAGATGTTTTCTGTATTTATTTGAGACTGTCCTGCAATGTTGTTTTAAATATTTCCTGTGATTTTGAACTCTGAATTTACTGCGTTGATTTACTGAGTATTGTCTTGTTATTTTATTATTTATTATTAATATATTTAAACCTATCTTTGTGGCTGATATCTATGAGACATATTTAAGCTCTAAGAGTACTTGCATATCTATTTGGTGACACTGTACAGGCCACTCCTAAATAGCCTTGCTCTTGGTCAGATTACCATTTGGATTAATAGTATCATTACACAGTAAGATTGGACACCTTTTAGCAAGGGCCTTAAAGTAGTTGATAAGTAGTGGCTGGTGGCAGCTGGAACTACTTTATAGTCTGGGCAGAAGGGAGCATAGGTAGTAAACCTTTGCCAGCCTTTCCCAGACATGTGTGTGTGTGTTTGTATATAAATCAAATCTCAAAGTGTGCGTGTATGTGTGTCAGCTACTTGGACAGGGACAGAGAGGGTGCTGGAGGTTTTGGCTTGGCCACTCAGCTGAGATCTCAACCCTATAGCTGTGCCAGTGGGGAGTCTTATTGGAGATCTGGAGAAAGAGGGAGAAACCAGCCTCAGACTGACTGTGATCTCTGTGTGCTTTTAAGGGAAATTGCACTTTACTGTGTGTGTACTTGTTATCCTCCCAGTGTGTACGTCCTCCACTGTTGGCAGTGGTTAGGATTGAGGCTCCTTGATTACTGGCTAGTGTAGGGGCATCACATAGCTCTTCTATTTTCTTTTTATCATCAGAAGTATTCTCGGAAACACTGGATTTTGCTAATAGAAGTTGATATTGGATATTTTGTAATTCCAAATACCATTCTTTGAGTTTATTTCTGAACCATGACAGGATTTTATTAACAATATAAGCTTTTAAAACATCTGAAATCATGACTATACTAAGATATGGTGTATAATTTGCTTTAAGAAAAAATTCTAATTCCATGGTAAGCCAAGGTTTGAAGTTATTAATTTCTGTTATAAAAGCTAGAATTCTAGTTATGGATGTTAGGCTTTTATAGTCAGTTTGAAACTTGAGTATAAGGGAATCGTGATCAGATATAGGGTATATGTTAAAATGTGAAAATTTCAAAAATAGGTCATGGGAAACTAATATTCTCTCTATTCTTGTTTGGGCACCAAATCTATGATCTTGACATGAAAGCTTTAATAAATTGATATCCCTTGTATAGAACGCATCAAGTAAGTTAAGTGACTCGATTCTTTTTTTTAAAGAGGTTTGCAGTGGAAGTGAGTCTAGGTGATCTCTTATTTGTAGTATCGGAATTATCTAAAATACAATTAAAATCTCCACCTAATATTAAGATACCCTTATAAATGCTTGTAATGAAATCTAGATTTTTTTTGGCAATCTTTATCCCCATGCCAGGAAACTAATACAGGGTGACAACTGCCCATATCCTATTATTGAATTTTAAGATAACAAAAGAGATGAGTCCATCTTGGTCTTCATATTTATAGATAATTTCATTGTTAATAATATTTTTCTTCCAAAGGATCATTGCCCCCTAGTCTTAGTTTTGTAAGATGAATCAGCAAGTGTTAAGTAATTGCTAGGATTCCAAATATCTCTTTCAGATATTTTGAAGTGGATTTCTTGAAGGAAAACTACTTGCACTTTATTAATGTTCAGATATCTTAATCAGTTCAATCTTTTCCTTGGATTATTTAAACCATTAGTCTTTAAAGATAGTCATGTTAATTCCAGAGATGATATAATTAGCTACCCTAAAGGCTTAATCTATATACGTAAGAACAACAAATGCTTTGTTCATTGATCAGCATGTCTAAGTTAATACAACAGAGAAACAAATTGTGTGTGTGTGTGTGTGTGTGTGTGGGGATAGCATACTAAAATATGCACTGCAGCCACCTATGAGACCCATTGTGTCGGGGAGGGGTTGGTCCACAGAAACTCTATCCATTTATGTTGAACGACATCTCAAATCTGTACTTAGAAGGAACAGCACTATTTTATTAGATACTAAACAGTTCCTGAGGGACCTACATTCATTTCACTAGTACGCATGAGAATGCAGGTAGGCTTTTGCTGGTTACTGTGGATGTACAATCCTTATTCACCATCAACCCCAATGAGGTGGGAGTTGAGAATTTTTTAGACTATTTGTTAGGGGATGGTATTTATGATAGGCAATACATTGATTTCCTTTCATTACTCATGGAGCTCATTCTTGAGAATAATCTGTTTATGTTTGAGGGTGTATTGTACAAGCAGTTGGATGGCGTAGCCATGGACACTTCCTGTGCCAATGGCTACACCAATATTGTCATGGCCTTCTGGGAGAAGGCACATCTCATGGGAGAGTATGGCAAGCACCTGAAGTCCTATAGGAGGTTTGTAGATGACCTTTTCCTTTTATGGGAGGGGGATGAATCTACCTTTGCACCCTTCTTTTCACATCTGAATGGAAGTACCCCTTTTCTGAGATTTACGATGAAGAGTTCATTTGACTGGGTTGATTTCCTGGATGTGAAGGTGAACCAGAGCTCTGATGGCTGGTTTGAGGCTGAGATACATAGGAAGGATTGCTATAGGAGCAGTTACTCGCATAGAACAATTAAGCACCCCCAGCATATTTTCAAGAATATTGTTAGGAGGCAAGGACTCAGAACATCTAGATTAACAGCGAACCGAGATAAGTTTGAGGGTGAGCTTGATGAGCTTAGAACAAGGTTCCTACAGAGGGGTTATGCTGATAATGAGCTTCAAGGTATTTTAACAGAAGTTCTGGATACTAGGAATAATGAGGGGAGACCTTGTTTTTCTGATGCTGTATTGCCATCATCTATGGTAAAGGATACTGCTCAATGTATGAGGATGTCATTTACTTATTCCAGTAATGTCAAGGCACTACAGGAGATCTACCACTGGAACTGGAATATTTTATGTGCTGATGATGAGGTTAAATGGTTAGTGGGGGAAACCCTGAAGTACAGTTTTAAAAATAAAAATAACTTGAAGAGAATATTATGTGAACCTTGGTTACAACTGGGGATGGCACAGGCTTGTGCTGTGAGTAACTGTGGTACTCTCCCTTGCAATGTAATTTCTGTGCATATATAGACAGCAGTGGAGAATTTAAGCATCCAGATATGAATAGAGTGTTTAAATTTAAACTCTCAGCAAATTGTAATAGTGTCAACATTGTCTACTTGGCCCATTGTCTGGCCTGTATGTCATTCTATGTTGGTATGACCACCAGGAGACTTAGGGATAGAACGAGAGAGCATTGTTATGACATAGGGAGGTTAGTGGAAACAAATACTTTGGCAAGACATGTTGAGAGGCATGGAGACACACATAGATTTGTTTTTATGGTCATAGATAGGGTCATAGACAATGGCAGAGGTGGAGATATGAAACTGAGAGTTGAGACCAAAGAACTTGAATGGATTGTAAGACTTAGGGCAAGTACAGGGAAGGGACTGAATGATAAAATAAATATTAAGCCTATTTTGTTAGGCAGGGATTTGCTTAAGTAGTTGTACTTACATATATTTAGTCCTATATATTTATATGTCCCTATTTGTACATCTCTATGCTATGAATTTTATTTTAAGAGCAATTTGACTTTAAGCTTTTTTCAGGTGATACAGTGAATCTCTTGAGAGTGGTAATTTTTATGTTGTGTGCCTTTAAATGAAGGTGGGGATTTTATCAATTGAGTTGTTCTGAAATGGTATAAAATGGGGGCTTTGTTCTGTTTTTATTGTCTGATGAAGTGGCTTAGTCCACGAAAGCACTCACCTTTGTCTTGTGTGGAATAAATTGCTTTTATTTTTCTACAGCCATGGCCTGTTGCTTCCTTTGGTTGTTTTTACATGATACTAAAATATTTGTATGGGGTTCTTAGAACAATCTAAAAGAAAGCATCTCAGGTTATAGAGACCCAGGACTGCATATTACTCAATAACAAACATGTCTTTGAGAAGATTGTTTCTTCTTCCCTCTCTTTCTTTCTTTTTTCTTTCCAAATCTTCCTTTTCTCACTCCCTTTCCCCCTTCATCTTACACTCCTTCCTTTCCACTTCACCCTCCACACTGTTTTAAAATAGCTCAATGTACAAATACTGCAGAATGAGTACTGAATTTGCATTTTTGAAAGAGAGTCTACAGTAACACTTGAGTCAGAAAATCTTGGGTAAACAACCTGAGGATAAGAGAGTAAACAATTACATTTTTACTATATTATTAAAGAAAAACTACTAATGCATATAAATGCCTGAAAATAAACATAGACTGCAATGCTTTGCTGAGAGTCACCTTTAAAAGGTGCCATATCCCTAATACAACATGAAATTTTCTTGCTCGGATAGTGGAAGTACTTAATACAGACTTATCATAGGAGGCAAATGATTGCTTACGTAATAGAAATAAACTTCTCCATTACCCTCCCCAAGAGCGAGAGAGAGAAAATTAAACTAAACATGTGTCCAAAAAGCAGCATGTTTATTCGCTAAAACAAGTCTGAAAAAAGTGAATAAATTTGCTGAAAAAACAAATAATAATTCCCTAGACAATAAGAAACTGTTAATAATATATAGACAATAAGAAACTGTTAATAATATAAGTTATTTAGTTTCCCACCAGACTCCGTAACACCAGGTTTATAACATATGTTTTAAAAATGAGCTTAATACAATTGCAGTCAAAGTTGTCATTTTACAAATATAATAAAGGTATACAATTCAATATACTAATGACCTTGCTCTCCATATAGAGTTTTAGAACAATAGAATGCATACACTGTTCCAGAAAGATTTTTGAATTGTATTTGCAAACGGATTGAAGATTATTGAAGGGATTTCTTTTGTCTTCATGTACCATTTTCTTAACGAGGGGGTTTGTATAGTTGGAGGTACCGTTTTCTTAACAATGAGGGGTTTGTATAGTTGGAGATCATAGCTGAGCTTTATTATGCCAGGTATTCCATGCAGTGCCCTTTAAAACACGTTTGGCTATGGATGATAGCAATGACATTACTTTTTATTTTATTATTTTCTTATGGATTGGTGCCAGTGAGGTTTACTACCTTTTTTTTAGGAAATGTTGTTGAATTATTCAGCTGCCTTATCTGACAAGGATCAAATTAGTCAGTGCTAGAAATGTTTTTATGATACAATCATAGATGTAATTAATAAATTCATCCCATCTCCTAGTCAGTTCAACTAGATTTGCTCACCCATAGTGGAATAAAAAAATCATCCAGGTACTGGACTGGAAGAAAATGCATCATTGAAATGTTGAACTTTTAATTCTAAATTCTTGACAGAAGCCACCAAGGAAAGATACAAAAAAGTAAACTGCAAATGAGAATAAAAGGAATAAAAGCTAAACTAGATGGGAATACACAAGAAACTTGAAAGCTTTCCACAAACATGTTAGGAGTTCTGCTAAGGGGATATCAAACAATATCAGGCAAGGATGGTGACAGCTTAATAATGCATATTGGCAGAATTCTTCTTCTATTCTCTGGAGTTTTCTTTGATGATCTTTGTCCAACACAGCTCAGACCTGAGACTTCTTAAGTCTATTTAAACAAGGAATGCACCATAACTGCAAAAGAAAGTTTAGACTATGCTCTAAATAAAATCAGGAAAGATTCATCTGTTGGATGTGATGATCTCTATGGTTGTTTATTAAGCAAAATCAAGAACTCATTAGTATTATGTTTGACTTTCTTGCCCCAAAGTTAACTTAACAGTTATACAGGTTCATACAGCCTACATTGAACTGGCCAAGACCTTTGATACCATTCCCCACTCAGCAATCATAGAAAAACTCACTAAGCTAGGCATCAACCCCTATATCACTAAGTGGGTTGCAAACTGGCTCACAGATAGAACCCACAGTGTGAAAGTAGCTAACTCTAAGTCAGACTGCTGACCAATCACAAGTGGAGTCCTACAGAGTTTGGTTCTGGGTCCTCTCCTGTTTGGTGTCTGCTTCTCTGAAGTTCGGGCCAAACTGAGGGAACTCTGGCTGACAAAGTTCGCAGATGATCGCAAGTTCGGAGCTATTATTAACTCCCCAAGTGATGTTGACATCCTACAGAAAGGCCTCGCTGAGACCAACAACTGGTAGTCCACTGAACACAGAAGATGTTATAAGAGATCTGAGAACACAGGCTGACAGCAACCTATCTTTTGACCACCACATTGCCACTGTGGTCAAAAAGTCATTCTGTGTGGCACATCTCATTACTAAGGGTTTTGCATCCAGGAAGAAAGAGGTCATTGTCTCCATCTATCCTTCCCACATTAGGCCAATCATTGAGTACAATGCTCCATTTGGCATGTACCTAACTAGACACCTGCAACAACTGGAGAGGCTGCCAATGTACCTCACAAAGAGGATCCTAGGCCTTAAACTCTTGCCCTGTATGGACAGACTCAAAAAACTCCAACTATTCTCTGTCTCATATTGCCTACTTAGAGGCGATCTCTGCTTGACTTACAAAGCCATGTCTGACCCAGATCTGTTAGAAATGCTACATCTAAAGAAATCTCAATCCCTCCGCATCAGACACTCCAGAGACCTCAACCTCATTACCACAATCACAGAACGTGCTGGAGGGACATGTTCATAACCCAGAGTCTGCCCATGCTATGGAATAGACTTCCCATACCTGTCAAACAGAGCACCTCACTGGCCCTCTTCAAGAGAAATCTTGATGAGCAGATGGGAAATAGAACATTTACCCCAGGGATTACTCCAGTGGTTCTACTCGACAGAGCCACTGGGAACTAAGGTCGGGTGGCACAATGCCAGGGTAATCCTATGGGCTAGGCTTGTAAAGCCTTCAGGGCCATTAGCCTGGTACACACCTATGAACCTATGAACTTAGATACCCGACACTTGAAAAAAATGGTCAGACTGATCCTAGACCATAAAGGTAATGATACCATTTGTCCAATAGGCCAGTCAGTTTAACAGGCACTGTGTGCAAATGCTTTGAATATTTCATCTTAAAAGTTGTTCCATCTAATCTCTGCATGATAGATGAAATCAAAAATGTGGAGTTTTCCTTGATTGCTGTTGCACAACAGATTTAATAAATTATTGAGTATAGTCAAGTCTGTGGATTCCATGGATGAAAGTGAACCAGTAGATGTGACCCATCTGGACCTTTCTAGAGCTACTGATACAGTTCCCACACAATTACCCCACAATACTATATTAAATACCTTTTCAAAACTGAAGCTCAATAATTGAATCAGCCTACAGATTGGCAACAGGCTTAGGAAGCAAATGTCTAGTATAAAAATTAGAAATTCAATTTATTATCCTTCTCGGGTTAATAAGAGAAAGCCAGGAAGGTTGATGCTTGGCTATTCAGTATCTTCTTGTTTAGCCTTGCATGAAAACCTGCACTATTGGTATTAAAAAGTTGTGGATGATCTAGAGATTGCTGTCATGATACTGGAATAAATGATCAATTAAGGGTGGCATTCATATTTCTGGGTTTCGCACCTTCATATCAGTAATCCACGAAGAGGGCCGCTACTTCTGCATGCAAATGCAGTCAGAGGAGGTTATTCGCATGGACAAAAGAAATGCAAAGGCATGTTGATAAACATGGCTACTTATGACAAAAGTATAAAATACATGAAGATAAATGTTAAGTGATTATGAAGGACAATGAGAAATCAGTATATCCTGAGATGGAGATAAATGTTAAATATATATATATATATATATATATATATATATGTGTGTGTGTGTGTGTGTGTGTGTGTGTGTGCATGTGTGTGCGTGTGTGTGTGTGTGTGTGTGTGTGTGTGTGTGTGTGTGTGTGTGTGTGTGTGTGTGTGTGTGTGTAGTTATTAAGTAACATATATATACTGGACGCCATTTCTTTCTCCTGTGCTGTACTTTCCAATCACTCCATCTTCAGGTGTGCTTCCTACTTTTGCATTGAAGTCCACCATAATGATCAGTAGATCTATTTCATTTTGAATTTGTTCATAGAACAATTCTACATCCTCATCTTCCACGTCTATCATCGGAGCATATACTTGGATCAAGGTGACACTGATCAGCTTTCCCTGTAGATGGATTGACAAGACTATCACTGATAACATTATACTTTAGTACTGTCTTTGATAGCTTATTGTTGAGGATGAATGCCATGCCATTTTACTTGTATGTTTTGTGACCGAGTAGCAGATTCAATGTTCATTTGATTGAAAGTGGCCCTGACCTGTCCATTTGAGTTCACTTATCCCTAACAAATCAATTTTGGCTTTTTGCATCTGATCTTTAACAATTTCCAAGTTTCCTTGTTTCATGCTTCATACTTTCAATGTTCCTATGTTAAGAATATTTTTGCAACATCTGATCTCCCTTTTCTGTCCAGCAACATCAGCATCCAGATGACCTGAGGGCTTTGACCCATCAGCTTCACAAACACCAGGCATATTCTGGGTGACCATCAGCTCTTGCCTAGTACCATGGTGAGTGCCTTCTGACCTAGGGGACCATCTTCCAGCACTATACATCACTTCTTTTTGTCCTCTCATCATTATCGAGTTTTCTTGGCAGAATACAGAAGTAGATTGCAGGATCTTTCTTCTGCACAGTAAAAATTCTATGTTGTCATCGTTGTCATGTGAAATGTGGTCTTCCACCTCCAATACTGCCCATCTGCTACCAGATGGATGGCACATCATTAGTCTGGCATCTCTGCTGAAACCTGTCCACCTTGGGAGACCCTTCTGGTAGTAAAACTACTGATGACATAGATTTCAGCTTCATACATGCACTCAAGTCCCAGTGGCATGGCAAGCCTATGTACCATGTCTGGAGTAGGAAGCACACCTGAAGATGCAGTGGTTGGAAAGCATGTTTTAAGAGAAAAAAATGAAGTCAGTGATAACTTAGTACAGTTTTGCAAAACCAACCATCAATCATGAATATGCATTTTCAACACCCCAAACTTCACCAGTACACATGGTCTTCTCCAAATGGCATGTTTCAAAATCAAATTGACTACATCTGCATAGGATAGTGATTGAAATCTGCAGTGCTGATGGCAAGGACTAAACCTGGAGCTGATTGTGGAAATGACAATGAGTTTTTGACATGCAAGATCAAAGTAAAGCTTTGTAGAAGAAGATCATTAGAGACCTTCCAAAATATATTGAAAATATTCCAAAAGACTATTGGTAAAATGAAATAACAGATTTGATGATCTTGATACAGCAGATAGAGAGCCTGAAGAGTTATGGAAATGTATTAAAACCACAATTAGTGAAGAACCTAAAAAACACTCCAGAAGAGAAAGATAGCCAAAAACATCACCTTGGATCTTGGAAAAAAATAGAAAAGTAGCAGAACAAAGAAGACAAGCACACTTTTCTAGTGATAGAGAAAAAGTATCACAAGTGAACCGAGAGTTTCAATGTCAAATTCAAAAAGACAAGGAACGATATTTCAAGGATATCTGTCAGAAAATTGAATCAGAGCATGTAAATAGAAAAAAAACACATTGGCTTATCAGGATATTAAGAGATTTTGGCAGAAATTCCAACTTTGATTGGGGATGCTTAAAGATGCCAGTGGAATGATCCAGAAAGCATTAAAAAGAGATGGAAAGAAAATACACAAAATTTATACAAAAAAGGCAATGTGGATAACATTGAGGAAATTGAACTGGAAATTGATGTTGAGGAAGAACCGGATATTTTAAAAGAAGTCATAGTAACAATGAAAGCTTTATCAAACAACAAGTCACCTGGCATCGACGGTATTCCAATTGAATTAATCAAAGGCTCAGAAGATACTATCGTGGCTCTCACTTGACTGTGTCAACAGATTTGGAAGGGAAAAATATGGATCATTGTTCCCACCTATACTGAAGAAAGGCAATTCTAAGGATTGTAACAACTATAGAATGATTGCATTAATTCCACACACCAACAAAATACTGCTGAAAATAATACAATGAAGCCTACAATCATATTTTGAGCAAGAAACCCAAAGTTGAGACTGGTTTCAGAAAATATTGAGGAACAAGAGACATTATTGCCAATGTTAGATAGATATTGGAGAAGAGCAAAGAGTACCAACAGTCTGTTTACGTTTGCTTCAACAAAGCTTCTGACTGTGTGCATCGTGATAAACTATGGAGAACTCTAGCACAAATGGGAATACCCAAACACCTAACTCAGCTGATAAAAAGCATTTATAAAAATTAAGAAGCTGCAGTGAGAACTAAATATTGCAACACTGATTGGTTTCCAATAAAACGTGGTGTCAGGCAAGGATACATCTTGTCACCTTATCTGTTCAACCTTTATGGTGAACCATCTTCAGAATAGCAAATTTTGAAGAAGAGAGCATCAGATTTAAAGTTGGCAGTCAAAATATAAACAACCTGCGCTATGCAGATGACACAATGCTCATCACCAGCAGCAAAGAAGACATACTATATCTATCTATTGAGAAAAGTTAAAGCCGGAAGTCATAACGTGGGATTAGAACTGAACATAAACGAGATGAAGATTATGAACAAGGAAAATAATGAAGATTTTGAGCTTGAAGATGATAGAATAGAAGTTGTAAAGAATTTTAATCTCCTGGGCTTTTTTGCAAACGTGGAAGCAACTAGCATGGAAGAAATACTTCACAGAATAGCACTTCTTGGCTCTTCAGTGAAGGCTCTAAACAAAGTAATCAAAAGCAAGGAAATAACACTCAAAATGAAGGTCAGCCTTGTCCATGCACTTGTTTTTTCAGTGGTCACTTATGGATGTGAAAGCTGGACACTACAGAAATGGGACAGAAAGAAGATTGGCATATTTGAACTTTGGTGTTGGAGAAGGATACTATGCCTGCACTGGAGTGCCAGAAGAACTAACAAATCAGTTTTGGAACAGATCAAACTGCCTATGTCACTCAAAGCCCAGATGATGAAGTTACAACTATCTTATTTTGGTCATACCGTCAGAAGAGAGAGCTCACTGGAAGGGGTCTCTATTATGTCTGTGAAATTCATATTCATTGAATACATCTTCCATGAACAAAAAACGATGAAAATCACTTCAGCAAACCACAAACGTTTTCCTATGCTTTGCAAACCCTTGCACACAACATAAACTTGCCCTTTTCCCCACTGTAGTTAGATCTCAGAGTTGGTGTATATAATTAGGGGGAGTGTGGGGGGTGGAGTAAGTCCATTGTGTATTTCGGACAGTTGATGGGCAAGTGTTTGTGAACTGTGGGAAAACTTCCACAGTTTGCTGAAGTGATTCGCGGAAGATGTATTTGATGAATATGTCTTTTGTGGATGTAATATAGACCCAATGGAGAAGGACATTATGTTTGGAAAGATTGAAGGAACCATGCAAAGAGAGGGACCTGTAACCAGATGGCTGGACATGTTGACGACAACCATAGGGATGATGATGAAGGACCTCACAAAACTAGCATGGAAGTAACTTCTGTTTGGATCTTGAATTCATTAGGTTGCTAGGACCTGAACCCGAGCCAGTGGCACCTAGATAGTGATATACTGGGATATTGTGGATGAACGCAGCTATGTGCATTTGCAGTGGAGGAGGTAGCAGACTCCATACCTTTTATGATTTAATATTAAAAGACAAAAAAGGCTTTATTATGCTTTATGTAAGGATATCCTTATGTGGACACCCTGATGTTTTTATAAAAGAGTGGAAAGAGGGATATAAGTAAGATGGAAAATGTTGCTTATGCTAAAAATGATTGTCACCTGCATGTCTTTTTGGGGGGGTGCTTTTTACAGAAATAAGTATTTCTTTGTGTTTGAGTAACAGCATTTAGCAAATTTTGAGGGTTTTGGGGTGATAAAGTGTGCCAGATGATGTTAGACGGTCAGGGATGATACTTCATACTTTACAAAGGGGAACTAGGCACAGAAATTTGACACCCTATCCCAGGAAACATATAAAGCATTGGCTGCCCAGCAGTAAAGGTGCTGTGACATTGCTAGGGGTCAAAGCATTGCTTTAGAGAGTCAGGTGGAAATGGTCAGAGTTCTTCATGGCATACAGAGTAGGGAAAATGCCATGATCACACTGATGTGAAGTATGGTGGCACACCAACATCCATGGCCACCTCCATTCATACACTAGCTAGGACTTAGAATCAAATAGGAGTCAGACTTAGAAGGGGAAGAGGATGGAGTACTGTCCAGACACATGGAGACAGATCACATGACAGTACAAGTGCTTCTTAAAAAAAGTACTTTAATTATTAGGGGATAACAAGCACAACAGATTTCATGTAGGCGATATCAGCATTCATCTACATCTAGCAGGACCTCTCATTCATGGTCCTGGTCACGGCCTCACAACACTGTCAGATCAGTGTCTACAGGATCATTTGCATCAAGTGGGGTATGACATCAGCCCAAGCACCATCCAGTTCTCATGACAGCCCCTCTTCAAAATTCCTTATACCATCTCCTAGCCTATCTTTAGGAGATTTACACAACACATTTGACCTTGACCTACTATGAGTCAAATATGACATTTCTGTTACATACAATTTTTCCAAAACACACACGTCAATCAGTAACTCGATGAAGAATAAGTTATTAATATTATTACGGCATTATCACAGACAGCAGTGTAGACTGAATAGGTGTGAATCTTTTTGTAATGAATTTATGGACAGCATGGAAAAGTACAAACATATGACTATGAATCACAAGTAGGCAGGAAAATGTTTCATTAGCATACACCATTTTAAATCATTTCTCATTTACATCTCATTATGTCTTTATCTTCTTAGGCTTGTTCATGGCCATTGCATGTCAGCATAAGTGGCATCTATGGATCATGACTTAGCTGTGCTCATTTGCAGATAACATGGATAGCTGTAATGCATTCATAGGTTCATAGGTTCATACTAGGCTATCTGCCCTAGGGCATTTATAAGCCTAGCCAGAGTGTGTTTGGCTTTCGCCACCCATTTTAAAATAATTTTGCTATGCCCTTTTTAGAGGTTAGTATACTGTGCCTCTGTCTAACAGTGACACAGAAGTGATACCCGGGGTAAACCTACGATCTCCCATCCACTCATCAAGATTCCTCTTGAAGAGAGTCAATGAGGGACTCTGCCTAACCTGGACTGGGATTTTATTCCAGAGTGAAGGGAGCCTCTGGGTTATGAATCTGTCCCTCCAGCATGTCCTATTTATTTCAATGCTGAGGTTCAAGTCTCTCGAGCGCGTAGCTCAATGGGATTTGGATTTTCTGAGGTGCAGCATGTCCATTAATTCCGGGTTGGACATGGCTTTATACATCAGGCACAGATCGCCTCTGAGCAGGCGGTATGCCACTGAGTAGAGCTGGAGTTTCTTAACTGGGCAGCATATGGCATCTGTTTGAGCCCTTTGATCCTCTTAGTGAGGTACTTTTGGAGTCTTTCCAGTTGCTGCAGGTGTCTGGTAAGGTACATCCCAAAAGGGGCATTGTACTCAATTATGGGCCTGATGAGGGATGAGTAAAGAGGCACGATGACCTCCCCTGATCTAGATGCGAATCCCTTCATGATTAGGTGGGCTATATAAAATGTTTTTCTAACCACTTTGGCCACGTGGTTGTCAAATGAGAGATTGCTATCAACTTGGGTCCCCAGGTCCCTAATTACTTCTTCTGTACTTAATGGATTACCACCTATGTGGTAATTTGTGGGCACTTTGTTTTGCCAAAGGGATGACTATACACTTTTGGCATTTAGCTTGAGGCCATGGCTCTGGCACCAGTTGTCTGTTTCTATGAGGCCCTTTTGGAGGATGCTTGTGTCGGCTGGAGTGTCGATTATGCCCAGTTTGCAGTCATCTGCAAACTTGGTCAGCCACAGTCCTTCCGTGTTGGCCTGTACCTCTGAGAAATATATACCGAACAAGAGAGGTCCCAGGACTGAGCCTTGTGGGATGCCACTTGTAACTGGTTTGGAGTCTGACATGGCTCCAGCAATTCTAACCATGTGGGTTCTGTCCTTGAACCAGTTTGCAACCCATCTAGTGACATAGGGGTTTATATTTAAGCTGGTGAGCTTATCTATAATGCCTGAGTGGGGTATTGTATCGAAGGCTTTTGCGAGGTCCAGGTAGGCTGTGTGGACCACTTTCCCCTCATCAATGGCCTTAGTGACTGTTTCAAAGAAATCAACCAGGTTTAAGAGGCAGGATCTGCCCTTAACAAAGCCAAACTGGGTAGGATCCAGTGTCTGTAGGTCCCCAATATCTTTATTTATGAGGTCCATGATGATCCTTTACATAGCTTTGCAGACCAAGCTAGTCAGGCTTATGGGGCGATAGTTTCCAGGATCCGTTGAGGCACCACCTTTGTGGAGAGGGGACCACTGTTGCTGTATGCCACTCTTTGGGTACATATCCTGTAGTAAGGCTGAGATTGAATAGTAGTTTTATGTTTGGGTTTAGCTCTTCTTGGAGTTCAAGTAGGACGCAGCCTGGGACACCGTCTGGTCCCATTGATGCTGTGTTTTTTGCTTTGGAGAGGGCAGCTCTTACCTGAACATCTGAGATGTCAGGGGGGCAGCACTCTGCTGCGATAGATATTTGCCCTTTTGGTGGGGATGGGGGGGAGAAGTTTGTGCTGAACCTGTCAGCTAGGTTGTTGGCAATGTCTGTGGGTTCGGTGTATTTTTTGTCATTTTGGACTAATTCTGAGCATATCTGGGAATTCCCACCCAGATTCCTAACATAACTAAAGAAAGCCTTGTGATTATCCTTAGTGTCTTGTGCAATTTTTCTCTCGAAGCTGGCCTTAGACGATTTTATGAGTGCCCGTAGTTTTTTGCTAATACTGATCAGAGATGCCTTCCCTTTTTGGGATTTTGCTCTATCATGTAAGTAGCTTCCTCCTTCTATTGTATAGTTTGTTTATGGCTGGGGTCCACCAGACAGGACGTCTGCCTTTGGAAGATTGGGACTTGGTTTTATTTGGGATTGCATGATCCATGCATTCCTGAAGGTGTTCATAGAATGCATTTATAAAGGATTCTGTGGTCTGGGCCGTATTTTCCACAGGCCCGGGGGCTTTGAAGGATTCCACCTCGGTTTTGAGGAGTGTGAAATTTGCATTAGAGAAGTTTTTCACTGTGGTTTTCAGGGCAGGGGGTGGAGTCGGGATGTGAATATCCAGTGAGATCAGTTTATGGTCTGATCTTACCAATGAGGGATACACTTCTGGTCTGGAACATAGAGTCCCCATGTTGGTGATGATCAGGTCCAGTATGTTTTCCCCTCTTGTGGGAGTGGTAACAAGTTGTTCCATAGCATTTGAGTTTATAAATTCTAGGAACCTTTGGGCTAGGGTGTTGGAGCTAGAGTAATGCTCCCAGTCTATGTTTGGGTAGTTGAAGTCGCCCAATATAATGGTGTTTGGAGAGACCTTCATATTTTCCAGTGTTCTCAGGAAGGCCGAGTGAGGTTCCTGGGTTTGGGAGGGTGGTCTGTAGCAGGCTATAAACTGGAAGGCAGTTTTACCCACTGTTAGTTGCACATGGATAGTCTCTGATGCTTCATGCTGTGCCACCAACCTGGAGGTGTGGGTATCTTTGACGAATATTGATACTCCCCCTCCTTTTGTGGTTCGGTCCAAGTTTTGGGGCCGAAAAGCATGGTATGAGGTATATCCTGGTAGTGCTTCATAGTCATGCTATGACTATGAATACCATTCATTATCTCCAGAGGTTTATAGATTATTTTTATTTAGCCAGATAGCGATCAAATTTCATTTAATACAAAAATGCTATGTTATACATCTGGGGACAAATAATAAGACATTTACTGTCTTAACAAGCAGCTGCTGTTGACCTCTATTGGGATATTGGCATGATACCTAGTAATAAGTCTGATCTTGCATTAAACCTTGGGTATTACAAGGATTTTTTTTTTCTTGCAATGACAAACTATTCCGAGAACTTTAACATTCATATATCCTGAAGTCATGGTGCCATTATATAAATCTCTGATTATTACTACATAGATTATCTGACATCCCTTTGTTGTTACACCACCACTGATATACAGAAGTTAGAAAGAATGCAAAAATGCTTTCATGAAAAGCATCCTACCTTTGAAATTAATGTCATATTCAGAAAGGATATCTAATTTGAGAGGAATTTCTAGATAATACTGATTGTTACAAGTGGATCCAGGAGTGGCCTTAGGTCAACTGGTGCCCTAGGCAAAAGTGCTCCATGGCGCCCACCACCACACCATCTGGTGCCCCCATCCTAGTCTACCTACACCAAATAAATACTGGAAAAGTGCCCCTACTAGAGCGGCACCCTAGGCGGCCGCCTAGTTGGCCTATGCCTAAGGCCGGCCATGAGTGGATCTAATATTTGTGTACAGAAGTTCTAAGAATAAACCTCTTTGCACCATTACTGGCTTAAATTTATTTTATACTCTTACCCTACTAGAGATAACGAATACTCTATACAAAAATAGCAAGCATAATGCAAGTTTGAAGAACATTATTTTCTATGTCATAGTGCCTTTTTATGCAATAAGCTATCTATTAAGACAAGAAAAGCTAACAGTCTATGCACTTTGAAAATGGTAGTCAGTCCTCTCCATTGCTTTAGAGGCTGGTTTCTGAAAGGTGTAGGCACCATCATAATAATTTGTAAGATTCCTGAGTTAGATTGGCCTCTAATATTGTAACATTGTAAATTATAATGATCATTTCCACTGTGAACTCTTTTAAGTTTTTTGGCAGCTAGTTTCAGTAGAACATCAGAGAAAGTCACCTGTTATCACAGAATAGTATTATTTTTGCAAACAATTTATCTTCTGTCTTTTTATATTAAAAAAACTACAGAACCAAATGTTGCTTTCCATTTTAACATTCTTAAAAATGCCACCTATCTCCACATTATAAAGTGCAAAGCAAAATGTCACAGACTCACAGCTCTATTCATTAAAATATATTTCCCATCCACATGTGCATTAACATACATTACAAAATGCAATGTTACCTTCATTGCTTTTTGTGCACACACACAAAAGGAAGCAAACAATGCAACATATGCTTTATTAGTGACCCCTATAATTAAATTGATTAGTACAGTCTCATCTTATCTGAATGCCATTAGATGCTATTTATAAAAAAATATAATTTTTAGTTTTTTTCCTATATTTGGCAATAGTCTCTTGTAAATTCCAACTGCTTCACATATCATAGTATCTTTACTTTAAAAAATTGCTTTTTATAATTCAGATAAGATCATTTCACATTATTTTCTTTAAAAAGAGTTTAGATAAATGTGTTTCTCTTTGTAGCTTTGTACAATTTGAGACTAGAAACATTGTTGCCTAGCAGCTAATCACTAAATATTTTCTTTATATATTGATATGAATAACTATGACAAAGTTACTGCATGCAGTAATGTAATTTTAGACTGTTGCTTTTAGCTTCTATCAAACTTTTCTGTAAGTTGCCAACAGTTAAACATTTTACTGCACATATATTATGTTATACAATATAGTTTTCTATATTGTCAAGCAAAATAACAAGGAACATGTAATTCTATAGTAACAATCAAGTATTACATTAGAATTGCAAGAAGGAGTTTTTAATTATATATTCATACAAATTTCTTTAAATGGCTCTTTTGCAACTTGGAAGTAGTCAATTATAACTTTAAAGGACAGTTGCAAGCAACAACAAATATTTATTCAGCCAACATTTTACCTTCAAAGCTGATAATAGAAGAGATTTTCTAATTTATCTTTATATAAGTGTATTTAGATATTAGGTAATGTAAACACATGTATAATTTAAAAACACTTCACATCTTGCTGTTCTAAAGGTAACAGATTATCAATAAGAAAAACCACGGATAAATAGACATGAATTTCTTCTGAACAGCTATTGTGACTCAGCATATTATTAAAAAAAAAAATTGAAAATATTTCTAATCGTATTAGCATTTCAAAAAGATGACTATTTGATAATTTTGCAGAGCTGGATGGCAGCAATGCTTTTTGCATTACTAATGAATACATTGTAAACCATAATTCTATAGTAAGTAAGATTTAAATCAATGCTGAAGCAGTTTTTAAACCCTGCACTATAAATATCATAATGAACATTATCTGAATTTGCACTTTTAAAAGCAGCAGATGCCTGATTTATTATGATTGCTAAGCAATGACACACTTTTTCACATTTTAGTCAGATCAGCATCATGTAGAATGAATGATATCCTTTCAGCATGATTTGAAATATATGTTTTAGTTTCTATTACCACTTTCAAAAAATTAAATTTATTTTGGCAATTTTCAAACCTAACTGGTAAAGAATCCTTGCAATTTCAAGTATTTAGAAGTGATAATAGAAGAAAATTATATTACTGATTTTCAATGCAAATGTTTTAAAAACTTTTGACAATTAGCTTCGAGAAGGTTTTCTACCCTACTCCCTACCCCTCTATTTGGATACTGCTGAATAGTACTATGTTGCAAACTGTCTGTGTCACATCCTTTTGTATGCCACTTTACATTGACAAAGGTTGCTTTCTGCAAGTCATTTAGCTATATCTTCTTTTACTTCTCTGGCAACATAAAGTGTAAAGCAAAATGTGACAGTTCCAGCTTGACAAATTTGTTTCCCACATTTTTGTGCACTAATGTGTATTGCACAAATTGATGCTACTTCAATCTACTTTATAAACATAGGAAAGGAAATAAATATTGTAACACATCTTTTTATAAAAATTATAGCACAGCTCTCTATTAGTACAGTACCTTTCTTTGTTATTCCTAATTTTTGTTGTTTCTCTTTACTTAAAGTGGAACCATTTGGTTGAAAAAGTTAACCCGTACTTTTATCTATGATTTCTGTGGGTAAATGAATTAAGTACAGTTTCAACTGAGTGCTAAGGACTGCTTTTAACAAATTAGATTTATTTTAAACATTTCTAGTCAGAATTTTTATTGCATTAGTGTTTATATTTTTCTGAAAAATTTTTATTAGTTGCTATGTAGTGTGTCATAAACATTGCAGTAAAGTCTCAAAAAGAGCACACTTGAAAGAAAAAAAGTTACAATATACATAACACATTGCTAAAACAACCATTTAAATCTTAAACAAACTTTTTTGAAAGACTAAATAAACCAAGTAACTATTTACAAACTTTAAACATAAACTTGAGAGTAGAACAGTAGTAACAACTTAAAGCTACCAATGTCAACTGATCGGTCTGAATTATATATGATCTTATCATGTAATTATTATTATTATTATACATATCATGCAGTAAAAATAAAAGTACTGGTAGATGTCCTTACATTCACTTCTGCAGCATTTTTAACAATATGGGATTCCCTGCCACAGAAGCTTGAGTTCCAGCCAGCCTCCCAAAGACTTCTGAATTTAAAAGGTATGCCGAACATCACCATATGCTCCCTGTGTAACATAAGGCATAAAGGTGATGTTGAGGCTTACTAAAAACAGAACTTCTTTGCCACCAGTCTGAACATATCTTTTACACCACCGGTCTGTTTACCTGCATCCGTCGTCTGCCAGTTGAACACATTTTTGTTCTCCAGTGACTTTCTATGCCAGTTTGCTGTTTTTGCAAGATAAGTGCCCCATTAGGAATTTTGTTTTTTTCTATTTTTTTTTTTTGTGTTCCTTGAGGTTAATGTCATCCAGGAAGGGTACATGCCAGTGTGGGAGACAGATTTCACATAGAGACCACCAAAATAAGTGTCTTTTTTGCTTAGGCGCTTCTCATGACCATACATCTTGTTCGATTTGTCAGGCATTTGTTCCAAAAACCCTTCACAGTAGATTTTCTTCCCTTTCCTTGTATCTTGAGAACCAGTGTCTTAAGCTACTCGCCAAAGATACTATGGAAGGAGTCTCCTGCCCCAAAGGTCAGCCATTAGGAAAGAAGAAAGTGAAAAAGGTATGACCAGGATCTTCTGCTGTCTAGCCTCTGCCAAGTGTTTCTCCCATGGTCATTATGAACCCGGAGGCTTGCCTGGCTATGTTGTCAGATTTCTCTGCCACTGCCATGTTGGAGGCCAGTGAAAATCCAGTTGGCAGCATATCCAAAGAGGCATCAGACATTCAGAGGGAACCAAGGTTGATTTTTTCTGAGTGGCCTCGAGGAGTTCCTCAGTTTTTAGTTGGGGAAGAAGTTCCTGCTATGGTTCTTGACTGTCATCTTTGATCTGAGCCTTCTCAGGATGTTCCCTTAAAAAAGAAACAAAAAATTATACATGTTTCTTCTGTTTCTAGGGATCCACAAAGTGAGTGGCAGGCTTTAACTCAGGGGTTATTCTCTGCCTTAGTGTCCTTAAAGCCTCCTCATGGGGTTTCAGTTCCTGCTCCTCCTCAGTCCTCTAATCCTCTTAAAAGGCCTTGAGGCCAAAATTCGTCTGAGGTTGAGTTGGATTCTGCTGATGAGCCCCTAACTTATTCTACTCAAATTCCTTCTCCTTTGGACTATTGATAAGAGGAGAAGGAATCTATTAGTCCTGATGTTCCTTTTTGAGGAAATTTCCTTTGGGGACATACTGTCTAGGATGATAGATTTTTTTTTAAGTGGGATTATACTCAGGTCTCTGATATCCATAAGAGGTACTTTGAGTTGTTCCAGCTGGACTCTCCTAAACCTGTGGCTATTCCTCCTGTCTTGGCTGCTTTACTGAATGCTTTTTCCAATGCCTCTCAGGCACCTGATTCTCTTCCCCCTGCTCCCAAGAAGCCTGACAGGCTTTATAGGGTTACTGAGGATTGTTCTTTTTTATATAAATGTCTTGCTGCTGAGCCCCCCCCCCCCCCCCCCCCGATAAGCCATCTCAGTTGCTTCCTTTAGCCAAGTTATTGCCTTCTGACAAGGACAGCAGAACTATGGACAGGTTGGGCAAAAAGATTTACACTTCTGCTACTCCAGCTTTTAGGGCTATTAATCATCAGACCCATATGTCTATGTATGTGTTGGCTCTTCTTTCTCAGGTCTGTCAACTTATTTGATTTTCCAGACTCTGAGGGCAAAACTTTTGTTCCTTCCTTGCTAGGGACTTCCTCTCAAGTCATTAATCATTCTATTAAATGTAGTTATGTTGTGGTGGAGGCCTCTTACAGGAGAAAAACATGTCAAAGGACAGTTTAATGCAGCTAGGTGAAAAAACAAAGTAACAAGCAACAGCGATCAAGCTATGCCACCACAGAAGAAGTGAAGCTTTAAAATAAAACCACAAACAACTTTAATTCTGAAATAGCAAACTGTACCACCATGGAGAGATGTAGCTCTAAGATAGACCGTGAACAACTTTAATCTCAAATTGCAACAGAAAGCAATAACATCTCATATAAAATATGTTAAAAACTATAGATAAGCACAATTGGTAACTGCCTTCCTGTTGCTTGATGCCTCTTTTAGGGCTGCTATTTTTGGTTCAGTTATGAGGAGGTATTCTTGGCATAGGCTTCAGCCTCTACCTGATGATATTAAAGCTAAGTTGATGGATGCTCCTCTGGATTCTCAACTTTTGTTTGGGGAAGCAGTTGCTGGTTTGTTTAAATCCTTTCAGGATAAGGGTAAGGCCTCATGGGAACTTAAATATGTGTTTGTTTCTCCTGTGCCTAAATTTCAGAGAAACTACCCCACTAAGCCTGTCTTTGTTTGTAGGCAGCCCCATCCTTCTACTAAATGTGAGAAGAGTGGCAAACGGACTCCTTCTGCTAAGGCTACTCAATTTTTGGGACTCCGAAGCCTTCCTTTATGGACAAACCAGGTGCTGGGTTACTATCCTTCCCCTCCTATCCACATTCCTCTTTCACTAAGCCTTTCTCTTCTTTTTCTGTTTGGCTTCAGATCATTCAGGATTCTTGGGTTCTGTCAATCATTCATCAAGTGTACTTCATGGTGTGGAAATCCCATCCTCCTTTTATGGTTATTCCTCAGCCTCCTTGGGAACATCTTCCCTTTTTACCAGAGGTTATTCAACATCTCTTGCCTCAGGGTACTATTCAAGAGGGGCCTGTGTTCCAAAGGGGGGAAGGGTTCTACTCCTGACTGTTTCTAGTACCCAGAAAAGGGGATAGCTGGAGACCTATTCTAGATCTCTCTCATCTAAACACTTTTCTAAAGGTACCTTCCTTTTGGATGTTGTCCCTTCAGATTCTGTTTTCAGTCTTGCTCCCTCAAGCCTATATGTTGTCTCTGAATCTCAAGGATATACATATTCCGATTCATCCTCTTTTCAGGAAGTTTTTGCATTTCTCTGTTGCTTCCTGGAATTTTCAATTCTCTGCTTTGCCCTTCAGCCTTTCTACCTCCCCAAGGGTGTTCACCAAATGCCTTGCTCCTGTGATTGCCTTTTGCAAACATCAAGGGATCCAAATATTTCCTTATTTGGACAACCTGTTGATTCAGGTGTCTTCTCCAAAGACCCTTTTGGAAAATCTTCATTTTGCCATATCCCTTCTTCAGAACCTGGGGTTCACTGAAAATTTCAAAAAGTCTTCTCTGACTCCTTCTCATGATCATGTTTTTCAGGGTTGCAGGATTCAGATGGTGCCAATGCTTGCATCCCTGCCCCCTCCAAAGGCCTTAACTCTCATTTTTTTCTTTCATACTCTTCTTTCTCTGGCTTACATTACTGCCAGAGAGTTTCTGAGAGTTCTGGGTTTCATAGCATCCACCAGTCCTATGCTCCCTCTGGCCAGACTTCATATGAGAAAATTTCAGTGGTTTCTGAATCAGTGTGGTTTCAACATGCTCATCCTCTAGAATTTGTAGTTCCTCTTCTTCCTTGCCTCAGACAGGTACTTCTCTGGTGGATTCAGCAGTTGTCTCTGAATCTAAGGACTCCTTTTCATCCCCATCTTCCCTTTCAGGAATTGTTTACAGATGCCTCAGAAATGGAATGAAGGGTGACTTTTGGCTCCCTAAAGGTACAGGGGGCGTGGTCGCCTTGACCGCAGAAGGAGCCCATCAGTGTCAAATAGATGAGAGCCCTTCTGCTGGCTATTCAGGCCTTTCAGTCTCTCTTTTCTCCAGGGCATCTCAAGGTATTCACAGATAATACCACAGTGATGTAGTGTATCAACAAGCAGGGCAAAACGAGATCTTACCTTCTTTGCCGATTGGCTCTTCTGGTATCTGGTATGGGATATTGCTGTCAAGTGGTTCTTCATTAGTTTATATCCCTTCCAGTCAGAACATTGTGGCAGACATTCTGAGCAGGTCCTTAACTCAGTCCCATAAATGAATGCTTCACAGGGATGTGTTTCTGGACATTACCCACCAGTGGGGTACTCCTCAAGGGGATCTTTTTGCCTCCCCTCTGAACAGAAAACTTCCTCCGTTTTGTGCCAGAGTCCCAGGTCCTCTGGTATGGAAGGTGGATGCCCTCTCATTCTCATGGAAGGGGATGTTTCTATATGCATCCCCTCCCCATCCTCTCATTCTGACAGTCCTGTTCAAAATCCAACAGGATACTCCCACAGCACTGGTTCCCTCTTCCTCTGTGTCTAGCCAGGGGCAAACATCACAAGTTACCTCACAGGATGGATCTAATCACACAAGACAAGGGATCCCTTATCCATTCCCAACCTATACACACTTCACCTGACAATGTGAGTGATAGGATTTTGATTCCTCATAGACACCTTTTTTCTGAGGATGTGCTGCAAGTCCTGCGGGAGACCAGGAAACCTACAACTAGGATGCTCTACTTACCCAAAAGGAAGAGGTTTTCTTTTTGGTGTCTTTCTCTTAACCTGCACCTACTTACTGTGAATGCTCCTTTGGTTCTCTCTTATTTATGTAAGTTGCTCAATGCTGACTTGGCCTATTCTTCTGTTAAGGCCCACCTGTCAGCTACATATGCGTTTCTGCATTTCTCAACTCCTTTAGCTGCTAGATTTGAGGTGAGATAATTTCTTAAAAGCATCCTTAATATTAGACCTCCCAAGAAGCCTGTTCCTCCTCCCTGGGAATCTTAATTTTGTTTTGAAGAAGATGACTCAGGTTCCTTTTAAGCCTGCTACTTCAGCTTCCTTGCAATATTGTTCCTGGAAGGCTGTTCTTCTGCCAGATCAGTGTCTGAGTTGCAGGCCCTTATGCCTTCTCCTTCTTTTTTGATTTTTCATGCGGGCAGAGTGTCCTTGTGCACTAACCCTTCTTTTATGCCGAAAATGGTTAATGAGCTGTCACTTAATCAGTCTGTTAATCTGCCTACTTTTTTCACCTCTCCCCAAACTGACAGTGAGAGGGTGCTGCATACCTGGACATGCATAGGCAATTTAGAATTTATTTAGAAATGACCAAGGCTATCAGAAAATCTGATCAGTTATTTGTTTCATTTCATCCTAGATGGGACTTGCTATATCCAAGCAAACTATTTCTAAGGCTATTTCCTTTTGTTACACTTTTCATGGTAAGAGCCTTCCTTTTTCAAAAGCTCATTTACCCCCCCAGTTCTTTACCTTCCTGGATGTTCATGTTACCTGGTTCCTTGGACTGGTGTTCCTCCTGGGGCAAACAGTTTTGTTTTTGGTAAGCCTGAACATCACTGTTGTGACCTTCATTGCTCAGGTAGCATATGGTGACATTTGGCATACATTTTAAATTCAGAAGCCTTTGGAAGACTGCGCGGACGTCAGGCTTCCATGGCAGGAAATCCCATATTGTTAAGAATACTGCAGCAGTGAAGGGAAGGACATCTACTGTTATGGTAATATTTTACACAACTGTACTATTTCACATTTTTCTAGCATCAATTGTTTTACATATGCAAATATGTTTGTTTTAGAGTGCTTTTTCTGAGTTAGATAAACCAAATGTATATTTTATAAGTTCAACTGATGGTGTGCTTATTTAAAAAGAAATTGAATTAATATGCAGTTTTTCCATTTGTACATTAGAACTGAACAATTAGCTGTTAGAAATGCTTCTACTATGCATGTGTTCCTGGCTAAATCTCAAACCAGAGAAATACAACCAGAAAAAAAAAAACTTCAGCTCAATGAAAAAAATCTAACATACATTTTTCTTGCAGGGTGGAAAGCCTGATGCATCACCCCCCCCCCCCATGTGGAGGGAAGATCTTGTACCACAGAAGGTATATATAACAACTATAATGTTGTACAACGATGCAGAAAAGAGAAATCTCCAAAACCAATGAATGCCTACCAGGTCTGTTGTTTAAACAGCATCAATATGACTCTCTAAGGAGAAGCAGTTGGAGTTAAGTTTTATCCAGCTGTATTCAGTGAGTTGCAGCTTCAGCCACTTTACACATGGCTACTCTTAGGGAAGTCATTACAAACATTGTGGCCTAACAACTGCAGTCACTAAATGTTTTGTTTCTATTGCTGTGAAGCATTAATATGATTTAAGTTTGCTGCTTTAGCCCTCAATATTTTTCAGTAGCTAGCGTACACTTAAAATTGTTCACTTCACTTCATTATTTTGTAAAAATGTCACAAGAGTATTTTTTCTGTACTGCCGAATAAGATAGTAACCAGTATATAATTTCATAGCAACACTCGAGTACTTTTCTAGTATTAGAACACTTTTCATGATCTAATATTTATATGGATTTCTTTAAAAACGATTTAATGTGAAGGAATTTATCATTAAAAAGTATTTTTTGTTGCTCTAAAAGTAGCAAATTATAATTTCAATACAGTCTGTAAATAATGATAAATTTGGACATTTTCAGTTAATAACATCCAAGTCAGTATTAGAACAGGTCATTTTTTAGTATTCCTGTAGGATTCTTTAGATGTATAGTACCGTGACGCAATTTATAATTTAGTTTCCATATCATGGGTCTGAAGGTAGCAGATTATCACTACCAACATAGTGGCCTAGCAGTGTAGGTTTCTTTGGTCAGCATTTCCATTGTAGATCAACAGTATATTACTAAACAGATTTAAAATAATTGTTTTTAATTTCGTTAAACTATCTAAAAAGCTCAAATAGTAAGTACTTAGAAATATTGCTTTACTTAATAATTGTGCTGAGAACTGAATGATGGCAAGTATCTTTTTTGAAATAAAAAAAAAATCAGCATATCGTTTAGAATTATGTGGTGAGATTAAATCAATCCTGACATAAAATTTATTTTTTCCTAAATATCTTACACTACAAAATGATAAAAAAGTGTGTTCAATGTTTCATCTTAAAAGTAACAGATTACTGCTTTAGTAAAGTTGCTACGCATTGGGGTCTATATTACTTCGTCGAAAGCTTAATTGAGCAAATCGCTAATCATCAAACTCAAATCAGTGAAAGCCCAATTAATCCAACAACCATTCTAGCCAGACATGTAATATAACATGTTACATGTACATCACCATGAAGGCAATAAACTAATACTGTGACCCTCTTATGAACATACTATGTGTAAATTGTGAACACACATGGATATGTAACAGGGACTGAGAAGGGTTTGTATATGACCTGCCTATTTTTGCTCATTTCTATTTCCTTCCTTGATGTGGTTGGTGATTTTATTCCTTCATCTGTAGCACAGGTATGCCAGCTTGCATTGTATACGTTTTAGGAAACACTGTGTTATATCATGGAACACGAGCAGGCTACACTAGTAAGGAACATATAGGTAGTAAAAGGTCAGTCAGAAAGAAGTGTGCTTTTTAATATAGTTCTTTAAACACAGGACAAACAAAGAGAGTGCAAAGCCATTTACAAGTTAAATGAACTATGTACCGTGCATGCAAACTGGAATATCGGTGTTCTTTAAGATATTTTATTCATATATGTATCAACAGTTAATATGTTCCATATACTCATAAGTGCTTCCATAAGTGCTTAGTAATTTAAGTAAAACTAGGCGGGTGAATAAAGTTATAATAATGCTGAGGTGCAAAAGTCAGAAAGAGAGTAGGTGCTTATACATGCATATAAAATCCAACTGCATTTGGAGGGTCTATATTGAATCAGCGAACGCTTAAAAAAGCAAACGCTGATTCATCAACCCTATTTAAGTGAAAGCTTACAATCCCAAACACTCAGAACAGCGATTTTTTTCCCAGGGAAAAAAATTGTTGTTCCACAAAAAAAAAAAAATCTTAAAACAGTATATAATGCGGGGGGCTGTGCCCCCCACATCGCCCCTACTTAAATATACCAACTCCGAGATCACGCCACAGTGGAGGAAATGGCAAACTCCCAAAACCGGCCCAGTGATTTTTTTTTCCCTGGGAAAAAAATCGCTGTTCCGGGTGTTCGGGATTGTAAGCTTTTGGTTACATAAGGTTGATGAATCCACGTTCGCTGATTCAATATAGACCCCATTTGGATTACATTTTAAGATTTTGTCATTTTAAGTAAATCAGTAACATGAGTTTTTGTCATTTTTGTAACATATATCTTTTTAATTTCACATGCAGACTATTGTTTTGAATAATCAACCACTCATCCTTTGTTGTGTCTCAGCCCTTTTCTCTTTTTTCTTCTGTTTTTTTAGGTGAAGCAGGCTATTCACTGTAGCCATCGCTTATGGCTCCTGTGAAAAATATGACAAGAGCTGTAGGAGAGAATTTTAATACAGCTCAGACATGTATTGTTGTTGAGAAAGCTTTTGGCCTATCATAAGCCTGTTTCCACTGCCTGGATGAGTCTGGGAGTGCCCTTCAGTATGACCCCAGCTACTACATGCAGGATGTTGACTATGTATTACACTCTATACAACATTATCATGCACCAGTCTAGACGTGAAGTGATCCACGGTGTCACTGCAGCTCCGAGTACGTATCCTTACCATGATTAATGATGGCCATCTGGCAGCAGTAGTAAGGGACTCCATGCGGCTGGCTTGTGCATGATGCATGAATGTACAGGTAAAGAGGTGACATCTAGTTCAAAATTATGACCATACCATTCAGGTTAGTGTTTTCTTTCTTCTAAAAAATCACAGAGTATAATTAATGCATGATTTGAATAATCAACTGACATTATACACTATTCATTATTGTACAAATAATAAAACAGAATAAGCTGTGTTGTAATCAGTCATGTTGTGCTTTTACACTGTCAACTTGTGTTGAAACAGTTTAGTTATGTTTGCAACCTATTATGCTATGCAAGTACAATTTCTTCTTGTGATCTTGTAAATTGTAATGGACCTTTTCTCCCCGGACCTCCACTGAAAATAGGCTTCTGGCCCAGTTGGACCTTCCCAGTAAACAAATGTAAAATAAATAAATAAAATAAATAAATTATGTATCACTATCAATTTATGCAAAATAGTCAAAATGGGATTGTATCTGCTCAGTCTATAGCTTTATCCTTAAATCTTTATTTTGTTTTGCTCTTAGGTTCATAGGTTCATGGGTTGATACTAGGCTATCTGCCCTAGGGCATTTATAAGCCTAGTAAATTGTAATGGACCTTTTCTCCCCGGACCTCCACTGAAAATAGGCTTCTGGCCCAGTTGGACCTTCCCAGTAAACAAATGTAAAATAAATAAATAAAATAAATAAATTATGTATCACTATCAATTTATGCGAAATAGTCAAAATGGGATTGTATCTGCTCAGTCTATAGCTTTATCCTTAAATCTTTATTTTGTTTTGCTCTTAGGTTCATAGGTTCATAGGTTGATACTAGGCTATCTGCCGTAGGGCATTTATAAGCCTAGCCAGAGAGTTTTTGGCTTTCGCCACCCTTTTAGATTAGTTGACTGTGCCTCTGTATAGTAGGTCACAGAAGATAGCCCTTTTGAGGTTTGTTTACTGTGCCTCTGTCTAGTAGGGAACCAGAAGAGATCCCAGGGGTAAACCTACGATCTCCCATCCACTTGTCAAGATTTCTCTTGAAGAGGGTCATTGAGGGACTCTGCCTAACATGGATTGGGATTTTGTTCCAGAGTGAGGGGAGCCTCTGGGATATGAATCTGTCCCTCCAGCATGTCCTATTTATTTCTGTGCTGAGGTTTAAGTCCCTGGAGCGTGTAGCTCTAAGGGATTTGGATTTCCTGAGGTGGAGCATGTCCATTAATTCTGGGTTGGACATGGTTTTATACATCAGGCACAGATCGCCTCTGAGTAGGCGGTAAGCAACTGAGTAGAGCTGGAGTTTCTTTAGCCTAACTGCGTAGGGCATCTGTTTGAGTCCCTTGATCCTCTTGGTGAGGTACTTTTGGGGTCTTTCCAGTTGCTGCAGGTGTCGGTTAAGGTACATCCCAAATGGGGCATTGTATTCAATTATGGGCCTGATGAGTGATCAGTAGAGGGGCACAATGACCTCTCTTGATCTAGATGTGAACCCTTTCATGATAAGGTGAGCTATACAGAAGGTCTTTCTAACCACTTTGGCAACGTGATTGTCAAAGGAGAGATTGCCATCTACTTGGGTCTCCAAATGCCTAATTACTTCTTCCGTACTTAATGGATTACCACCTATGTGGTAATTTGTGGGCACTTTGTTGTTCCCAAAGGGGATGACTATGCACTTTTTGGCATTTAGCTTTAGGCCATGGCTCTGGCACCAGTTATCTGTCTCTGCATGACCCTTTTGGAGGATGCTTGTGTCAGTCGTCGAGTCAATTATGGCACCCAGTTTGCAGTCATCTGCGAACTTGGACAGCCATAGTCCTCCCATGTTAGCCTGTACCTCAGAGAAATATATACCGAACAAGAGAGGTCCCAGGACTGAGCCTTGTGGGATGCCACTTGTAACTGGTTTAGAGTCCGACATGGCACCT
The DNA here is from genome assembly GCF_019279795.1 of Protopterus annectens. Lineage (NCBI taxonomy): Eukaryota > Metazoa > Chordata > Ceratodontiformes > Protopteridae > Protopterus > Protopterus annectens. Next base: position 1,621,357,829 of record NC_056737.1, read on the forward strand.
GCAATTCTGACCATGTGGGTTCTATCCCTGAGCCAGTTTGCAACCCATCTTGTGACATAGGGGTTGATATTTAAGCTGGTGAGCTTATTTATGATGCCCGAGTGGGGTATTGTGTCGAAGGCTTTTGTGAGGTCCAGGTAGGCTGTGGACTACCTTCCCTTCATCTATGACCTTGATGACTGTTTCAAAGAAGTCAACCAGGTTCAAGAGGCAAGATCTGCCCTTAACAAAGCCAGATTGGGTAGGATCCAGTGTTTGGAGGTTCCCAATGTCTTTGTTTATGAGTTTCATGATGATACGCTCCATAGCTTTGTATACCAGGCTAGTCAGGCTTACAGGGCGATAGTTTCCAGGGTCTGTTGTGGCACCACCTTTGTGGAGTGGGACCACTGTTGCTGTACACCATTCCTTGGGTACATATCCTGTAAGTAAGGCTGAGATTGAACAGTGACTTTATGTGAGGGTTCAGTTCTCCTTGGAGTTCGTGTAAGACGCAGCCCGGGACACCGTCCGGTCCCATTGATGCTGTGTTTTTTGCTTTGGAGAGGGCAGCTCTCACCTGTGCATCAGTGATGTCAGGGAGGCTACACTCTGTTGGGACAGACATTTGCTCGTTTTGGGGGGAAGGGGGGAAGAAGTTTGCACTGAACCTGTCTGCCAGGATGTTGGCAATGTCTGTGGGTTCAGTGTATTTTTTATCATTTTGAACTAACTCAGAGCATATCTGGGAGTTGCCACCCAGGTTCCTGACATAACTAAAGAAGGCCTTGTGATTATCTTTAGCATCTTGTGCAATTTTTCTTTCAAAGCTGGCCTTAAATGATTTTATGAGGGATCGTAGTTTCTTGCTAGTACTGATCAGAGATGCCTCCCTTTTTGGGATTTTGCTCTATCATGTAGTAGCTTCCTCCTTCTGTTGTATAGCTTATTTATGGCTGGGGTCCACCAGACAGGTCTCCTGCCTTTGGAGGAATGAGTCTTGGTTTTATTTGGGATAGCATGATCCATGCATTCCTGTAGATGTCCATAGAAAGCGTTTGTAAAGGATTCTGCAGTTTGGGCCTTATTTTCCACTGGCCCGGGGGCTTTGAAGGATTCCACCTCGGTTTTGAGAAGTGTGAAGTTTGCTTTTGAGAAGTTCTTCACCGTGGTTTCCTTGGCTGGGGGTGGGGATGGGATATGAATGTCCAGTGAGATTAATTTATGGTCAGATCTTACCAATGAGGGGTATACCTCCAATATGTTTTCCCCTCTTGTGGGAGTGGTGACCAGTTGATCCATAGCATTTGAGTTTATACATTCTAGGAACCATTGGGCGAGGGTGTTGGTGCTTGAGTAGTGCTTCCAGTCTATGTTTGGGTAGTTGAAGTCACCCAATATAATGGTGTTTGGAGAGACCTTCATATTCTCCAGTGTTCTCAGGAAAGCCAAGTGGGGTTCCTGAGTTTGGGAGGGTGGTCTTTAGCAGGCTACAAACTGAAAGGCAGTTTTGCCCACTGTTAGTTGCACATGGATGGTCTCTGATGCTTCATGCAGTGCCACTAACCTGGAGGTGTGGGTATTTTTGATGAATATGGATACTCCCCCTCTTTTTGTGGTTCGGTCCGAGTTTTGGGGCCAAAAAGCATGGTATGAGGTATAACCTGGTAGTGCTGGGGTGCTCTCGGTAGCCTTGAACCAGGTTTCTGTTACTGCACAGATATCGATATTCTCCATACTGAGGAGAGCCTCAAGTGTGTGCATCTTGAGGTTTAGACTTCTGGCATTGAGCAGAATTACCCTAAGTTTCTTTTTCTTTGTGTTGTCTATGGAGGTGGGTTTGTCTTTTGAGCCTTGCCTAAAAAAGGCACTATGGGGTTGGCAAGAGCCTTAGCCAGTATTTGAAAGCCCAGGGGTGACAGGTGCAAGCCGTCCCTAGCGAAGCAACATGGCTTGTCGAGCATGAAATCCCAGGCTGACAGACACTGGATCCCCTTTGAATGACACCAATACTTTAGCCAATTGTTAAAATTGATAATTTTGTCTTTATACTGTGGCATCATTCTTGGTGAGGGTAAGATGCTACTCAAGGTCAGGGTCATACCGGCCTGGGCTACATGATTAGAGAGCTCCTCTATGTCTCTTTTCATGTAGTCCAGGGAGGTACATCTCAGGTCATTCACACCAGCATGGACAATGACGGAATCATATTTGTACTTGCTTTGGAGTGACCTGAGTGCTTGTGTTATGTGGCAGATCCTGGCACCCGACAGGCAGCTTACAGTGACCTTCTCCTTGTTCAGCCTGGTGAGTGGGACGGCAGTGTGTCTGACAATAGAGTCACCTATTACAAGTGTATTAGGTGTGTTATTTAGCCTTAAGGGCTGTGACTGTGTGGCACACTGACTTTGTGAACTATGTGATACGTGGGTATTGTTTTGGGGTAGCGGTTGCTTGGATGTCTGCTTTGGAGGTCTCTGCTGCTTGTGCAGATTTTTATTTAGAGCCTCCGAGTATTTTTTTGTGTGTTTATGTGTTTGGTTTTCTGTTGCGATAGGTCTATGTGAGACTAGATTTGTGGTGTGTGTGGTTACCTTCTCCTCCTGACTGACTATGCCAGTATTGGGTTGAGAGAGCTCAGCCTCCAGTTTGGCTATATAGTTGCATCTCTCACATATATTTGAGCTTGTTGGGAGGAGGAGAGGGTGGTCTGTGTACATAAGGCAGTTGTAACATTGCCTCAAGATTCCCAGATTCACCAGCTGGACTGGAGAGTAAACCCGAAATTGACTTTTGGACATGCCAGAATAGTATAAGGAACTACTTTTTGACTGATCAAAAAGGACCAATAGGGAGCCAAGTACTTAAAGGGAGTATAAGAGGGTGTAGTGCTTTAGTTTATTAGTGCTTACTTATAAGATTACTTATACGAGCAACTGCAGGGCTTCAGAATGAATATAGAGTGCTTACCTTGACATTTAGAACAGTTCTAAGGGAAAAAGTGAAGAGCAGATTTTGTGGAGCCAGGAATAGTTTAAGCCCATTTAAGCGGCACTGCCCGATGCTGCGCTATGCGCAAAATCGTACAAAACTGCACAAATGCGGGTTCTAAAGCAGGGAAACTGAAAGAGATAGGAATTGACCCAGAGCAGCCAATAAGCTATTAGTTTCAGGGCTGAGACCACTCCTCCAGGGACAGATAGGCTGCTCAAAGCTCCCCACTCTCACTGGTGAACAGAGAAGCTTCCTCCTATCCAAGTAAGGATATGGGCAACACAGGAAACTATACCACAGTCCGGAATTCAGCAAAACCTGAAATCTGGACTAATCTAGTTCAGCAAAGGTGGGAAAAGAGAATATATATATATTTTTTTCAGGAAAAAGCAGAAAAACACACATAAAATACTGTAAATGCTATAAACAGGCTAGCACACTTTAGTGTGTAACCTACAAAAGTTATACAATATAAAAATGACTTAAATTGATATAAAACAAATGCAAAAATCTGTAAAAAGCAGAAGGCAAATGCAATTTAAACTTTTTAAAGCACAGATCAGTTAGAAATTCACTTTTAGGCGGGAAAAGGTAGTCTGAGCAAAAAAAACAGAGAAAAAAATACTTAAATCGGAAAAGTCTCTATTGGGTCTCTCTGTTGCATGAATCACTCTGCAGGACACCACAAGGAGCTGTGCGGAGTTGTATACTGATGCAAAACCACGCAAATGCGGGTTTTAAAGCAGGGAAACTGAAAGAGATAGGAATTGACCCAAAAAGGCCAATAAGCTACTAGTTTCAAGGCTGAGACCACTCCTCCAGGGACTGATAGGCTGCTCAAAGCTCCCTACTCTCACTGGTGAACAGAGAAGCATCCTCCTATCCAAGTAAGGATATGGGCAACACAGGAAACTATACCACAGTCCAGAATTCAGCAAAACCTGAAATCTGGACTAATCTAGTTCAGCAAAGGCGGGAAAAGATAATATTTTTTTTTTTGTTTGTTTTTTTCAGGAAACAGCAGAAAAACACACAGAAAACACTGTAAATGCTATAAGCAGGCTAGCAGCACACTTTGAGCAGTCTTCAAACAGACATGTCCCAAACTCAAATGAAATCAAACTTTATTTTTTGACAGAAAAATAGTAAGGTTTACTAAGGTAAACCAGGCATTTCTAATTAACTATAACTCAGTCTTTGGTATGTGAGAGAAACCTTATGCTCATTTCTTAGGTTTATAAGTACTTACTAGGTTAATGACCCATGAGGATCTTCAGAACCCAAGCCATGCATTCCCAATACATTTCTAGCCTGAGTACTTTTAGTACAATTAACTCAGAGCCCCTTGTATTATGAGTATGAAATAACCCAGAGTCAGGCTGGCATTTATATGTTACCCCTCTTCATGAAGGACAAGGTAGCCAATCCAGGGGTAAACTTGTGTTTTCTCATCCACTCATCCAGATTATGCTTGAATAGTGTAGGAGTTTCTCTCTGCTATACATGGAGAGAAAACCAGTTCCAGAAAGTGGTATTCTCTCTGAGCCACCTATATTATTTTATTTATTTTATTTATTTTACATTTGTTAACCGGGCTAGTCCAGCTGGATACATGTCCATTTTCAGTGGAGGCCCGAGGAGAAAAGCTCCGCTATCTACTACATAACAAGAAAAATAATACAACAGTATACAATAGTACATAAAAAAAAAAACAAGAACTTTAAATCTCAATTACAGGATAATTAGGCAATAGAGATCAGTCTGAGACTTAGAAGGTAAGCTCGGTCAGAAACTAATAAGGTTAAAAAAAAATTAACTACAATATTTATAAGTTGAGAAAAGGGTAGAATCTATTTTTAGGAGGGGGGGACAGAGACACCACAGAAATGGAAAGAGTATAATGATAAAGGTAAGAAAGAGGAGGAGAGGGGGGTAAAGAAGGGAGGGAGTCAAGAAGGTCAGCCAGGGTTATTGCAAGAGAAAAGCCAGAGGTTGGTTAGGAAGTGTTTGTTTAGTTTTAAATAAGGCGGGAGTCAAAAAGGTCAGCCAGCGTTATTGCACGAGCATAGCCAGTGGTTGGTTAGGAAGTGTTTGAGTTTGGTTTTAAATAGTGGAATTGAGGTCAGGGATGTAAGGTCTTGAGGAAGTTGATTCCACACTTTGCCAACTGAGTTGGAAAATGTAGAGTTGCCTGCTGCGTTATTTGATAGAGAAGTTTGAATCAAAATTTTGTTGCAAGAGTGTAGGTTTTTTAGATTACTGTAGGGTTTTATGAGGGTGGAGAGCATAGGTGTGTTATCTGGGTGATGGAGGGCTTTGTGGGCAATTGTAAGTTGGTAATATTGAATTAGTTGTGGTAGCTCTAGCCATCCTAGTTTTAGGAGATTCAAGCAATGATGAGTTCTATATGGAGAGGCAGTAGCAAATCTGGCAATGTGGTTGTATGAGGTAGCAAGATTGTTGAGATTATATTTTGAAAGATTAGTGTATATGGGGGAAGCATATAGTAAGGTAGAAATTAAGTGGGTTCGAGATATAGTAGTTCTAGCTTCAGGAGTTAGGAAAGACTTGATTCTGTAGAGTGAGCCTAGTTTTCTGTTAGCTGATTTTATGATGGAGTTAATATGAACGTCAAATTTTAGTTGGTTGTCAATAATCACACCCAAGAGTTTGGTTGTTTGGTCTGGAGTAATTAGGGTACCATTGTTAAATGTGAGAGTGAAGTTGATAGAGGGAGACAGGTGTGTGGGTGTAAAGAGGAGGAGTTTGGTTTTCTTTGGGTTGAGGAAGAGACGGTGATTAGAGAACCATTTCTCTATAGTGGTGAAGGTTTTTTGAGTGATGGAGTGAAGGTCGGTCTGGGTAGTGGCAGAGCAGATAATGGTGGTGTCATCAGCATATTGAATGCAAGTAGATTGAGGGGTGGCAAGATGCAGGTCATTAATAAAAATAGAAAACAGCAGAGGACCTAGGATGGAGCCCTGATATTAAATAAAAAAATAAAATATTATTTTCAGCAATAGCTTGCATATCTCATTTTCAGTAATTGCTTGCACAGTATATCTTAGGATGGGATTCACAGCAAAGTTTCTTGCACCTGCACAGTGTTAATATTGAGGACATCATCAGGTAAAACACCTAGAGTTAATCGGACATGTATTGGGCAATGGATAATGCTTTCATGCTGAACAAAGAATTGCATAAGAATACAGGGTCTCAATGGTAATGAGGTAAACAGTAGGCAGTATAAGAGGAGCAGCATTGCAGTAATGCCCATGGCTGTTATAATGTATGTCAGAGCTTAGATAAGTTAGCAAGGCTGACTCAATATGTGCTCACCTTCTCAATGTAGAGCTGTATAGCTGCAGCTGTCACCCATCTGGCACAAGAAGAGCACCACAACTGAGTACAGAGGCCAAACGAAAGATCAATGCAACATTGTACACTGCACAAATGCAACATTGTTCAGCCAATGTCATAGCACAGAGGGGATAAAGCCCTGCCTATGGCCGAGGAGACCTGGATTTGATTAGCAGCTTGAGTGTCTGTGGTGGTGGCAGGGATTATGGGTGTGCCCATCCTGGACAGGGAGGTGGGAGGAGCATGCACTTGGCATACAGTGTCGCAGTTCACCTTCCCTGGTGGACACTGAGAAAACAATGACCTCAAGGTGTTACCTAAAGTTGGATAGGTGAGGTGTTATGTTTATATCAACCTCTTGCAGAAGTATGGGGTGGTCAGCGCTTAAGCCTATTGTACCTCCCTACCTTCAGGATGTTACTGAGTGAGTGCAGAGATTTATTTATTTATTTGTTATTTATTTATTTATTTGACATTTGTTTACCGGGGTGGTCTGACTGGGTCTAAAGAGCCCGTTTTCAGCAGAGGCCCGAGGAGAAAAGCTCCACATACAGTACAATACAAATACAGTAAAATCCAATACAATAAAGATTACATTAGAAATACTATACAAAAAATAAGTTGAAAGAACAAACTGCTACAAGATGCTGTACTATATTACTACACATCTAAACAGTTCTATACAGTTAAAACATTGCAGACCATAATAGTCACTCTCATCATACATGATGTAGAAATAGCAGCCAGAAAGTTAGTGATGCAGACATATAGCGAGAGAGAGTTAAGAAGGATAGAAGCAATAAAGCCTGAGCAGTAGCTTAAGGATATGGTATAGAAGCAGAGAAGGAGTTAGAAGAGCTTTAGGACTTGCAGTCTGTGAGGGATTGAAATGTGAGGGAAGAGGAAGACCTGAGCATTAGGCAGGTTTTATGCAGGAACAGAGCCATGTATTTATGAGATGATTTTTTAAAGAGGCTTTGAAATGGGTTAGGCCAGGCATAAACCTGGTAGCTAGAGGTAGTAAATTCTAATGTATAGAGACAAGAGTATGAATACAGAGAGCGACCCGGTTTTCTTGTGAGTTTTGAGATAGCTAAGAGATTTTTGTCTTCTGATCATAAGGATCAATTTGGTGTGTACGGTGTGATTAGATTGGCTAGTGCAGGGCAGGCAGTAGGCTTGAAAATAAGGTTGTGCAAGGTGGATAGCTGAGTAAAGGCAAGCTGGTTGGGGAGTTCAAGACAGTTTAATTCTAGGAGTGGTTTACAGTGGTGTGTGTAATATTTAGTTTGTGGCAAACTTTGCAACTTTGTTGTAGCACTGTTCCAACTTGCTTACGGTAGAATTTTGTAAGTTAGTTAAGATAGGGGCATCATAAACAAGAGAGGGAAGTAAAAATGTTTTTTGCAAGGGCAATTTTGGTTGCTGCAGTAAAAAAATGTTTATTTCTATATAAGAGTCCCACATTTTGATGAGCTTTCTTTATATTTTGCTATATACGGGGTCAAATGAAAGTTTATTGTCAATGATAACACCGAGAAGTTTGGTTTTCTGCACTATTTCTATGACAGTGTTATCAGATGCAAGGATGTTGAAATGATCAGTGACAAGGGAGGTGTTTTGGGGATGAAAGAGTACTAGTTTTGTCTTCTTTGGATTAAGAAAGAGTTGGGCATTTCCTAGCCAGTATTCAACTGCTGTAAAGGACTGTTGAGTTTTTGAGAGTAGTTCTGGTAGTGATTGAGCAGTGCAGATTATGGTGGAATCATCAGCGTATTGAATGAGGGTCCCAGGGTGAGAGGCAGTGTGAAGGTTGTTTGTGAAAATATTGAAGAGTGGGGGTCCTAGGATGGAACCTTGGGGACTCCAGTCGGGTTGTGGAGAAAGGGTGAGAGTTTGTTGGGACATTTCACTGCTTGTTTACGATCCTTGAGGTAGCTCTGAAACCATTTTACTGTGTTATATGAGAAGCCTAAGTTAGACAAGTGTGTTCAAAAGTAAGGGGTGAGACACTGTGTTAAAGGCCTTGGAGACATCAAGGAGTACTGAGGCTGTATAGCATAAATAATCAGTGAGGTAGGATATTCATGGATACAAAAGACAAGTTGTCTTAACTCTAAATACTTGTCTCAAGTCACAGCATCTAATTTTATAGTTATGGGCTTTTCAATATCTTTCCAGGGATATATTACACTGATAAGAGTGAAATATGCTGAAGTGTTAATGTAGCTTCACCTTCTGCAGTAAAAGGCCTATGAGTGTGGGTGAGTGAGTGGGGGTGGGGATATCCTTCCAGCAGATTCAACACTACAAAGCAATGCACACTAGACTTAACAAATTAAGTTATTTGCATATTGCCTTACATAGATTTAATTTTATTTGTTGCTTGTGTACTTTTTGCCAACTGCACGTAAACTTCAGCTGTGCAAGTTCTTTAGGTAGTGCGACATGATAAGTCTGACTACTGCTCTTGCTACAGAAGGTATATGTGCTTGTTTCACTGGGAGGAAGAGAGAAAAAGTCTGGATTTCTTGATGGTTGAACTAGTTAGCTACAGTACTATTTGTCTATACTCATCCACATTAAGTAATGCTTGGCAACCAAGAGCAGTACACTATATTTCACAGTTTTGCATTTCAGCCTTCTAACCTTTAAACAGGACAATACGTTTACAGGAGATATTTGTAGGTATGCAAGTTTGGGATTACTAAAAACAAAAATGGTGGCTTCCTCGGTATAGAAGGACAGAAAGAAAAATGCACTAAACTAACAAGAGATATGTGTATGCATGCACATGTGGGGTTACTGAGACAAGCCTATCAGTTAGTTCCCACTCTTTGCTACACAACATGCAATCTGTAAATCTGATATTTAAGCATTTAGAAAAGGCAGCCAGCTAGAGTGTGTAACATATATAAAAATAAAAAAAGGAAGCAACTCTAGAGAATGACAAAACTCTTCACAAAGAGAAACTCTCATATATACGAGATAGGGAAAAAAATAACAGAAAAATCTGCCCAGCAGCAGCAGTGCAATGTTGTCACAGGGTCCTCAATCTCTTTCTCCAGACTTGTATTGTGTTTAGTCCAGAGATGGCCAAAGGACATTTGGTAAACCCAATGAGTGAATAAAGAATTGGGGAAGCTACTAGTGTGGGGAGCCAGAAGGAGATAAATCAAATGAATTGCATAGCCTATACAGTATCTGATGTGCACCTATCCTGAGGTGCTCATACCCACCATAGAGGATAGGTATGGGGTGTGGTACCACTATCCCTAATATGAACACAACATGCTGAATTAATCAGCTGATATACAGATCAGTGATCCAATCACAGACAACTGCTGCCCACAGTATTAGTGAGATGGAAAGTGTGCTTTGCGAGTTGTGGAATGACATGCACCAACTGCACAGTCACATGGACTATTTCTTAAGAAATCTGGAGATTCTGCTAAAATCTGTGCAGTTGAGAGGTATGATTTACGTATAATGCCAGTATTTTATTCCAGAATTGAGGCATCACTATTTATTTTTATTTCTAGCTGTTTCTCTGGATAAAATATTACACTTTCATTTCTGTTAAATCTGCAGAATATGCAATTTCTGCTCATTGTGTTATGAAATTGTCATGATTCTATGGACTTCTGGCAAAGATTTTTGCTATGTCACTTATTTATATTGTTCACGACCGTGCATAACTAATGCAACACTGTCAACATCCAAAGACATACACATCTGGGGCATTCCTCCCTGGGCCGCCACTGAAAATGGGCCCTATCCCCAGCTGACTTTTCCGGTAAACCAATATTTAAAAAAAAACATCAATTTTCATCAAACGTACTAAAATTGACCTTCGTAAATGCAAACCTCTAATCAATTGCTTTAATACACTTTTACAAAAAAGTAGTGTAGTTGAATACAGCAGGGCAGCCACAGTGGTTCAGCGGTTAGCATTGCCACCTCATAGCAAGAGGTTCTCCGGTTTGATTCTCGGCTGGCGTGCCTTCTGTGCAGAGTCTGCATGTCCTCCTTGTGGTCGCGTGGGTTTCCTCCGGGTGCTCCGATTTCCTCCCACATCCCAAACACATGCTGTAGGTGGATTGGACACTCTAAATTGGACCTAGGTGTGAGTGTGTGCATGTGTGTGTCTTCTGTGGAAGGTTGGGCACCGGGCTGGCAACTCGACACTGTAAAACTCCACTGCCAATCATGAGTGGACAGGTGATCCGCTGTGGCGACCCCTAACCGGGAAAAGCCGAAAGAAGAAGTGTAGTTGAATACAGCCCCAATGTTTTTTTCTCAAAGGGTGAGACAAACAAAAGCAGCATCTAAGCAATGATTTTCCAGTTTGCTTCATTCTTTTATTTGTCCCGTCTTCTCAGGAACTCTGCAGTATTATGCAAATTCTAGTAGGATTAAGATATGCAGACACCACTGCTTAGAAAATTCTTTAGAAGTCATATGGGATCTTTGTTCTTTAAGAAGTACATAACTTTTCACATGCAAACACTAAGTGTAGAAAGATTGTTATAGAAACACAGAATATGATGATAGATGAGGACATCATGGCTTACCAGTCTTTCAATTTTCGTAGTTCTTTCTTAAATGATAGCTTATTCTTGTTCTCTCACCTGTTGTATTTTTACTGTGATGTTTACCTAGAAAGGCTTTTTGGAACATGAACTGCTCCTTTTCTGACATAATCCATCTTTCTGTCTCTCCTGTGGCATCCACCTTGGAACTTTAGATTCTGTTCTTTTGTTCTCATCCATTATTTTTTTTTTAATTTGATGTTATGACATAAGCTTCACCACTTATGTCATGCTTCCTCCTTCGCCTTTTTTTCTTCAAAGCTATGCATGTTAAACTGTTCTAGTCTTTTCATATATATTCTGGTGCAGATACTCCACCACATTCTGTCTGCCATTCAGTTTTCTCAACTATGTGCATGTCTTTCCAAAGATGATGTCTGTAGAACTGTACACAGTGGGTCTATATTGAATGTTCGAACATTCAAAATTTTGAGTATCATATGCTTGACACCATATGACTGGATTTTTGTATGTTCTAACTTTATAACGGAGATCTCCATACAGTGTGGAATGGGAAGATTTCCCTTTTCTGCACTGTAGTGCGATCTCGGAGTTGGTATAATTAAAGAGTGGGGGTTGTGGGGGGTGCAGCTCCCCACATGGGTGGTGCAGGGGGACTTCCCCCTGCTTAAAACGTTCAGTTATGTGTTTTGTGTAGTTTTTTTTTTTTAATTAAATATTTGAACTTTTAAAAGTGTGATCATATGGTGTCAACCATATGACAGTCGAACTTTCAAAAGTTTGTTTATCTAATATAGACCCTACACAGTGCTCCAGATTATTAGTACTGTCTTTACAAAGGGATGATAACTTTTGTTTTCTACTGATGATGCTTTCATTAGTAGTTTTATATTCAGTCAATACCAGGCATGAACCCTGAAACTGGTGGTAGTAGTTCTGAGAAATGCTTTACAACCTGTGAATCACCAGTGTTTTTACAGTGGTAATGATTCCTTTTGGAGTATAGAGGAGAAATCTTATACAGTTCACAACAATATACAGACCTGCAAATTCGTCTAGCATGTGATCTATTTTTATTTTGGAAATTAAAATCAAAACGTAAAATAAGAAAAAAATACATCATCCTGCTCTGTTACAGACAGAGATATAGCCCTGACTATGACCACAGGTGACTCATGTTTGATTAGCACATCCAATCCTTAAAATGCCAGCTGGGGGATAGGGTGAAGCAGCATTTATGCCAGCTCAGCTGTTCTAAGCAGGCAGGCATGGCTTATTGCCAAGGTCCAGCAGTAACTCATACAAATCAAGAACCTTGATCTGGAGGCACATGCATGTATTAAGACTTGTCTGGGACACTGGTTAGTGCATACAAAGAAAGCGGTTTGCAGACGTCAGGATGACACTATAATGACAGGCACTGATATTCTCTTCACACACTTCTCCTAACTGCTTACACTACAGATTTACCATTTTGTGAGGCCCCATTTGGACGTTTTACATTAGACAGTTGTTGGGAAGGTAGCAAAGGATGATCAAAGAGATGCTTTTAGGACATAGATGATGGCAAGCAGCTTTGGTGCCAACCCAAAAATGTACTACAAAAAAGAAAAAAAGTGATGTGCTCTTTAAAAAAATAAAACATTTCTCAGTGGTTTGATGTGTTACCTCTTGCAGGGTTAACAACTGGCTAACATGGAGTAATGTGGGCAAATAAGACCATGCCATCCATTTAGAATTAGAATTTCTACATGAAAAAAAGTTTCAGCTATATGGTGAAAATCAACATGCATTTGTTCAATACCAAGGAAATGTTTATAGTCTTGTCTGGGGCATGTAAACAGCAGAGGAACATACAGTCTCACTGTGGGCTGCTTGAATGAAAGTAAAAACCAAACCTGAAGATGAAAACAAACAGGGAGATTAACTGCAGTGGTTTGTAAGATTTTCTTTTCCATGACTCCCATGGTGTGCATAAATAGTTTTGGCACTACATCAGAACAGCTCTAACCACATTTGTCAAGGGGAAAGAAAGAAGGAAGTAAACCTATATTCTTGATGCCTCAGTCATGTAAAATTGTCTTGTTACAAACAAAGAAAAATAAATGCTCTTTGTTTTCTAGATGTGAACTCATACTTACTACATAAAAGCTGACTCAGGTTTCTAAGAGAATCCACTTACATGGCTTGATAATATTAAATGCAATGTCATGCTCTACGTTACCAAGCTACTCATATTAGAAATAGCTATTACTTTTCTTGGAAAATGTACTTAGTTCCCAAGATACCCTGCAATGAGAAGGAATACATGAGTATTCTTTACAATATAGAATTTTACAAAAGGTAAACAATTTAAAATGTTCATAAATGAAAGCTGTTCATGCTTACTCATTTGCAATTTATAGACAAATCAAAGGCTAGAATCCATATTTATATAGCATTTTAAATATGTTATATACTAGTTGGATAGTGGTATAGTGCAGTAACTGAATGGCTGTTTGCATACAATCTCACATGCATAGCCTGGAAATTTTATGTGAAGTAAAATGGTAACTGCAGCATTAAAAAAAGCTTTAGCTGCTGCCGTAGGGGGACCCTATAGCCAACTAGAAGTTGCTATTCTCAGCATGTTTGAGGAAAGAGAGAAGGAAGGAAGGAAGGAAGCATGCTGTGAGACAGAGAGTGTGGTGTGAAAGAATGTGGCACACAGTGATTCAATAGCTACCAAAAACATTGGCACTCTTTCTGGTACTGAACAACTGCAGACCCTGGATAAAACACATGGTGTGGAGCTTCTGAAACAAATAGAAAAAGAGAATAAGGTATTTTTCTGCAAGGATATGACTAATGCTAGTGGGGAGCAGTCAGGCAAAGAAACAGATGTAGTGGTAATGTTACCAGAATGCCTGGGCAGTGGTAGGGTATGTCCATTCCACACCATAAGAAGAGTTAGCAAATAGTGTCCCTACATTCCTTATCTTTCATACCTGGGTCACCTAGTATCAGGGCTGCTAGTTCAACCTAGGTTGTCTGAGTAATCATGGGATTTCATCCTTCTATGATGTGGTACCATATGCATATATTTAACTGTCTGCCTTGCCAACCATGACTCATTCATTTCCATGCTTTGAAGGCCTGGTTTCACCTCCTCTAGACTATTGAGTTCACTAAAGGATCAGAAGCAAACTGTCCATAAGCCTATGAAATACAGGAAAGCCCACGATGTTACATCATTATCAACACTTCATTGGGCATTCTTATTATGTCTTATGGCTTTTCTTCAGTCAAAATGCAAGCTATGAAAGTGAGGCTTGTATTGCTGGCCTAACTATGTATGCTTCCACACTCATGCCAGTTTCCAACAATACTACAATAGTGCTACTTGGCAGGCAATGCACACATTATAGTAAAATGCTCTGTAAATGTTTACCTAGCCTTTAGCAGCTGTGACTTCTTCATCCTCAGATCAACAAGCCAACACTGGAGATCCACTCCATCTCCCAGACCATTCTCCATCAGCACCTGGGTTCATAGCTTCTAAGTAGTTACTAGGCATGCAGTCAGGGTGAGACCATTAAGCAGTCTAGCCAAAATTCACAAATGCTCCAGAGTGATGTCTGGTTAAGTGTCTTGCTCAATCATACAGTATGCAAATGGAAGGTAAGGCAAACACATCCTGAGCTACTGCAAACAGTTTGTTAACAATTCACAACCTTAATCCTCTGTGATAACTGTCAGACTAAACAAATAATGCCAGGACAGCTTTAAGAAGCCCCAGATGAAGCCAGCAAAGATCCATCATACCTCTCAGCTGTCCAGATATTTGCAGAATGTCCAGATTTTTGCCTCTTATTTTTGTGTGTTCTCATAAAATTTGTGGGTTTCTGGCAAATAACTGGGATGATCTGAAGATGGAAGCCATCAAATAGTGGCATACATTTGCATTTCAGACTTCAAATCCTTCAGAAAATGTATCTTAACACAATCCTTGTTACATTAACAACTTTATAACTTAATAAGAGCAATATTTAAAATCTGTCCCTATTTTGGGGCCTTTGTCCCTCCATTTTGTCAGACTTTGTCCAGATTTCTCACTCTAAGAGATTGAGAGATATGAGATTCATAGCTATATAAGCAGTGACTAGGCATACAGATGAGGAGAGGCATGAATAGCCTTGGTCCAGTTTCTCAAATGCCCCAGCGTATTGTCTGGTGACTTGCTCAGAGTCTCTCTCTCTCTCTCTCTCTCTCTCTCTCTCTCTGTCTAGCTCACACACACACAGATTCACACACACACACACACACACACACACACACACACACACACACACACACACACACACACACACACACACACACACTGAACTATAGTGTCACTATGGGACAGTGAATCCAAGTTCCTGATATAGGGGTACACCCATATACATCTGATCTGCCAGCACCAATAGTGAGTGTTCTACCTGTTGCTGGTTGCTCAAGGGCCATCTTGGGCTAGTTTATTGAGAATCATCTTGGTCATACTAAGGGCATTATCATTCTGTGACATGGAACTGGAAGCATTACAAAAATACCTTCCCAGATTTACTGAAGTGCATTGCAGAAATCCAAATGTGATTGTACAGTACAATGGAAAGTACTATTTTATATCAGTTTAAGACAACTGTATTATTAGAAATATTTTGGTGCAACTTTTCTACACATAACTTTATTGGTCCATTAGGCAGCAGTTACCTGTCTACCTGTCTGTCTTTCTATCTAGCTAGCATGTTGCTATCTATCAACACAAGTTGTTTTGTGTATCTCAGGTTCTGAGTCTGTCAAACTGCATTTGCCCACTGTGTGACTGAGCAATTTAGTTAAGTGGACAGTGCTCCTGTGCTGAGTCTAAAAAAGTCCACGTGGATCAGTACTCTACTCAAATGTCTAGATATGTTTCTATTTACTTCACCCAGACCTCCTAGTAGAATAAGGATGGAATAATCATTTACAGGTATTACAAATATATAGGATATTTATAGTTCAAGTTGTTGAAATAAAGGTCCAATGTTTTAAATGTAATCAACTAGGGTGGGAATGGATATCTGTCATCAAACTGTAGATGACAAAAAATGAACAATTGTTTATAGAGTGACACTGATTTTAGAAAAGTTTGAATAAAAATAAAGACTATTTTTAATATGGCCAATCCAAATGTGTGATGTGAATGTAGCAAAGTAAGTCATATCAGTTTAGTAGGTTGCACTGAAGCATTTTACACTGAAAGGGCTCTAGACATATGGGACATGGTGTCAGAATCCATTTAAGAATATTGTCGGTGAGGCAGTCAATCTTTTAAAAACTGCATGAGCAATGCAGGAAAATCAAGGAAAATGTGGTGAAGAAAAACTAATATACAGTTATGATGTCAGTTAAGGATATTAAAAGTGTTAAAAGGAAGATAAAATCGGAAAAAGATGCACTAGATTCAAAATATCGAAAATTAGCCAATGGAGAGGCAGTAAAAACAGAAAAAATATTAGAATACCAAAATATCTTTAAGGTTAATTGAGGCAATAGAACTAACTACTGCACTATAGAAGTCAAAAGGTATGGGTACGGAAGGTCTAGATGAAGGCTAGTCCAAAGAGGGTAGTATGACATTCACATAGTAAAACCAAAGTGAAAGAAGTGTTTTCTGTAAAGCCAAGGTTAAGAAAAATGCCTTAAAATGAAACAATATAAAGACATAATATTTATTAATTACTTTTTAAAATAGTTTCACATAATGAAGGCAGTATAAAGCATTAAGTTAAGGAACTAATTATATTGGAAAATATCATCATGAAATGTAGACGGTATTAGAGATCGAGGTTAGGAAATAGTTTAAAAATGCACTTCAAAATTCCCTTTAAGTCCCTCTCTGATATTGCATTCATTCAGAAGAGGATTCCACAACAGTCAATGCTTTCTTCTTCTGTTATTCATCTTTATAAACACACTTCTTCTCAATTACTCAAAATGCTAACAGTCTTATACAAAGATGAAGTGATTTTTTTATATGTCTAAATCCTCTTCCTTAATAATAAAATAAATCTTTGCCAATGATTGCCTCTTCCCTTTCTCTGGCTTGACAATAAGCAGCTCATACTTACAGTAACTTTAGAGAAATGAAAGCCGTTTTATTTGCCAATTACCGAAATGTAGCTTTAGCCTCTAAACTTTACAGACCATGTTCAACAACATAGCTAATATGGGAACTACAGAAACATCCAGGTGCATAAAGATTCAGCTTGATTCAAATTTAGACTTTCAACATCTCAGTGAAGATACTAAGGCCAAAATGAATAAGCTTTTTATTTTGGGCCTGGAAGTTTTCACATTTCCCCTTCCCAGAATCAAGATCAAGATCAGCTATAGAAAAAGGAGCTCCATTTTCTCAACTTGATACAGCCTCTATTTTATTGCAGTGGTCTCTAAGAAATGATGAAGTGGAGATTTCATGGGCTAATATGGTGGAATGCTGTATTGTGTAGTTAGTGCAGTAGAAGGAGAGTATATGTGCAAAAACAGTAATGTATTACTAGAAATGTTAGCTAGAGATCCTTTGCATTTGGAGGAGAAAGTACTTGCTTGACCACAGGGTATCAGAGGATTATTAGATTACAGGATGTTGCAAGTTATGCTTCAGTACTGAGTTGTGGTGGTGTGGCAGAGAGAAAGGTTATGGATTATAAAGAAAAAAATGAGTTGTCGTGCAATTTAGAATAAAAAAATGAATACCATTCGAAAGGCATGTTATTGGGGACACTAGCATTTCACTAAACTGGGATATACTATGGGATATACTGTGAATAATGTAAGATTAATACATTTAGACACAATCCTTCTGCAAGATGACTTCTTGCAGTCCAGAAGAAAAGTGACACTGAAATTCAGAACTACTGATATTGGAGAAATTTGACTTAAATTTTTTTTCTGGACTATACCATATGTATATGACATTAAAAAATACTTGATAGCAGAAAAATATGAAATATGGCTTGGAAGCTTTGGGTTACACTTAAAATAAAAGAAGTGAAAGTATTATGTTTATCAAATGCAATTATGATGGATTACAAGAAAGAAAAACGTAAATACAGGAGAAACAAAAATCATATTTTCTAGGGAAACACAACTCCTTTAATATAGAACTGAAATAAAAGAGGAGCAC
This sequence comes from Protopterus annectens, assembly GCF_019279795.1. Classification (NCBI taxonomy): domain Eukaryota; kingdom Metazoa; phylum Chordata; order Ceratodontiformes; family Protopteridae; genus Protopterus; species Protopterus annectens. Next base: position 1,621,375,904 of record NC_056737.1, read on the forward strand.
CCAGTGTGTGGAATGTGGGCATACTATAACAGACTGAAAGGCTATGTATAGCTTGAAGAGAGCCATTTATTGTTTGACAAATATTGCAAGATGAAGTAAATACTGACAGTAATGAAAATGCAGTAAATGTTAAAAATTAATGAAATTAGTAATATACAAACTGAAGATAGGACAATAAATGTTCAAAGTGATATTATACATGACAAAAAAAGAACAAAGCAATATGCTACTACAAAATCAAGTAACAGAAAATGAAGACCCTGATATAGTAGGGAAATGGGAAGGAAGAAGGGAAACTCAGTTAGAAATAAAGCATAACTATATTGCAGTACAATGTAACAGTGATAAAGAATAAGTATACACTTTGATTGATTTTAAAGAATAAGGTGTGATAGAAGGGAAAGGTGACAGATCTATTGAGAAGATAGTAAGAAAAAAGAAATTGCAAATAGGGCTAGTAAAAGATATAAAAAAAGAGGGCTAATCTAAATATAGTGGTTAAAATGCAGTGAGGTTATTAATGCATTAATGGTGTAATGTAATGCAGATATAATAAGTTTAGAATACATAAGAACATTGAACACAGAGCAAAAATAACACATTCTAAAGCTATGGGAATAATATTATGTGGTGTTTTTGTAAAGGCATGTGTTTAGAAATAGCAATGTTAATAAGAAAAAAAGAACATTAAAGTATTAGATGTTATAAGTGGAATTCCAGGTAGGATAGTAATATGCGTATATTTCTTGGGAAGAGAGAGAGTGAGAATATTTCAAAAAAATGAAACGTGTGTTAATTAACCTGTTATATTTGTGAGTGATTTAAAATGTAACCTTATAAAATGATACAATAACAATGATCCTAAAAATTCTTAAAACAATAAGTAGAATGCAAATTTAACAGCAGGTAAACAATCATTGGTTGTAATGATCAATTACAAACTTGCAAGCAGGACTTTAAAGGAAAGAGTTGAATGTCTAGAAAAGACAATATGTAGTGAGACATAGAGGAAAGAAATTTCTTGAAAAGCAAACTTATAGAAATCAGTGTAACCTTCGCAATCCATAACCATATGGAGATATGAAAGGAAGAAAGAGAAAAGCTTATAGATAGAGTAGTAGATTTATTGCTATTTTAGTAAGGACCAGAGCATTGACAACCACAATCCTGAGATGACTGCAGCAATAATCTAAAATGGTAGGACCCATAAAAACATAAAACACCAACTATCAAACCTCCTTACCTCTGTGGAACTAGGAATGAGCACTTCAGTAGGTTCTACAAAATTCAATATTCAGGGCCCCCAACATCTTAATTTATCTGAAATTGTTGTGGGAGTCCGGTCCTTGTTAAAATGATAATAAATGAGAGCAGTGACAGTAGGAAACATGTGGAGTTCCTTGTACAGATGCCAAGGCACATAGTAGTATCTATGAAACAGCAGCTGCCTTAGTAGTTATCCATAAATTATCAATAATTTAAATGTAAAATATTTGATATGATCAAGCTGCAGAACAAAAGCAAAGGCATTCTGACATTTCCTTTCATGCTTCCTAAGTGAGTTCATAAAGTCTTTAAGGGTTGTGTTTGCCCTAACTTCTGGTGGCATTTTGTTCCAGTTTTCTAGAGCTAGTTTGTAGAAAGATTTTTCTGCTATTGTTAGTTTATATCCTGGTCTTATAAGTATGTTATGATCTGTATTCCTGAAAGCATATACTTAATTCCTATGTAGCAGGAAGTGTTGAAGTGGAGGACAATGCAATTCACTTAGTAGTTTGAATGTTATAGAATTCAGAAGGAAGGTGGTTCTGGTTTCTACTGGTAGCCAGTTACAACCAATTATTATAAGACAATGATGTTTGTGTTGTTGCTAAGATAAAGGAAACACAAACTTTTATTTTCATTTTTTGGAGGATATGCAGATTTGGGCCTGAATATAAGGCTATCACAGGGAGTGAGTTTTCCAACTTAGGCAGTAAGACATTAACTGTAGTGGTTCTCCTGGCTTCTACAGTGAGAAGGCATGAAATTCTGTAGGCCACTTTCAGCTGAGAGAGCACATTTTGTGAGTGAAGTTTTACTCGAGGTAGAACTGACAAGAGTCTGAGATAGAGTAAGGCCTAAATAGGTCTGCTGAGTAATGAATGATAGTGGTTGGTAGAATGAATGAAATATCAGATGTGGAGTAGATAATGATGACCTTCTTTTGATTCCAAAAAGTGTCAAAGTAGATTTCTTCGTTTTTTAAAGTTAGTTTGTTATGCTGCACGCATTTCAAGATTAATGCAAAGTCATTTTACAATGATTCAGATAGTTGTAATGAAGTATCAAAGGCTTAATTTAGGAAAAGAGGTATTAATGCACATGTTGGAGGAAATATTAAGCTGAGATTAATTATATAATCATTTTTGATGGTTTATATGAAATACAAGAGAGAAATAAAACTGCAGATTTTACAAATTATTCTGCAAGATGGACAATAGTCAAGTTAAGTCAAGTCAAGTAAACTTTATTGTCATTCAGACCATACTGCAAGTGCACAGCTGAATTAAATTACATTCTCCAAGCTCATGTACAACATATGCAATCACAAACAAAACATAAAAACAGGATCAAATGTTCATAAAACAACATCAGTGTCTGAGGCATAAAAGCTTCCATAACCATGCTCGATTCATTACAGTGGTAATAACAGTGACTACAGTCATTTTTACCTCTTCACTGCAACAGCTCAAGTTCCAGTCTGGTCCCCTCTGACAACAGAAAGTTCAGATCGGATTTAGTCAAATGTGGTAGCTAGACAAAGTCACTACCTGCAACACAGTGAACTGCCACCACATGAAGGCCAGAATCACCATTAACAGATCAATGGTCACCTCCCAGTCTTCACCATCACGCTGGCACATTGCCACTGGTTCCATTTAGTGCCGCCAGGTTTATCTCCAGCACAATCTCTGAAGCAGCACTCCTCTGACCCAAAAAATCCAATCCAGAGCCACAAACAGCACTTCTATCTGTGAAACTCTCCTCCAGAGGCCTAAAAGGCCATATCAATCTGTACTAGGTGCATCTCTCCTCCTGAGGCCTAAACGGCCATGATCGGACCAACAATCTTCAAAAAAAAACAAACAAAAAGCAATCTGAACCATCCAACACAGTGCAATTTAGACATCATGGCTTCATCCCACCACACACATGACCAGCCATAAACAGACTTCAAACGGACAACAATCTTACATAAACACAACATGCGCATCTATAAGTAGACAATAAGAGAAGGAAAGTGTTGTAAAACAGTTAATGGAAGACATTATGTAAGAAAAAATGAGTTGAGAAGTGAATGGCAAATGTAAATCTATGAATGTAGTACAAGGAGGGATTGTTAATAAACATGGTTACATTGCTGGGTTAAGCAGAAAGAGAAATATAAGAGTGCACATATGAGAAAGAAGCAAGAGAAATGGAAGAAACAAAAACAAATTGAATCAGGTTGTACAGGCTTATGAAGAAATATAGAAAGAGTGAAAATGACAGAGAAAAGAAAAATAAATTTATGAAAATAGAAAATTAGGAAGACAGTATTCAGGGAAAATCCTTGTTGAAAGAAAAGAAGTAACACAAATTTGTAAAATATTATGAAGATAAATGAATGGCTTAAGAATAAAAAGGGAAAGTCAAGTGCAAGCTGGAAGAAATAATATGGGGGCTGGTATAATGGCTAAGGTGTTTGCTTCATAAACTCAAGGTACAAGTTTTGATTCTCACCTTTGGAAGGGACATTGGCTAGGCTTAAAATTGCCCACAAAAGCAGTTAGCCTAGTACTTAACTGCAAACCTATAAAACTACAAAATAGTAATAGAGTATGTCAAAGACATCTATATAAAATGCACAGGAAGGATAACAGCATTCAAACAAGACTAATAATCCAAAAATTATTTTATGGATGAGCAACTTCCCTTGAACCAAACCAAAAGTTTAATAGTAGTCACTGAATACACTCCAGGTTGGAATGTATTCAGTGACTACTATTAAACATCTATATAAAAGATGTAAAGGGAAAATCTGATAGAGAATGGAAAGTTAAAATGATAATTTAGGAGCAAGTATAGTGGTTAGAAACGGAAAATGTTGAAAAAGAATGGATGCAGTATTAAAGCAAGTGAACATAGAGAGTATACTTGGGCCAGGTGAAATAAGTTATTTATTTTATAAAGTTTTTTTTTTTTTTTCAAAACAATGAATTAATGGATGGAAGAAGGCTTTAGTGATAATGTATTTTGTGTGGTAGTCATAAAATTCATATATATAAGAAAGTTGAAAGATCAGATATTTAGACTACAGATACATTGGGCCAGATTCAATAAAGACTACACTAAGTGTACACAAAGTGTACATGATATGTATTCAATAAAATTCTTATCACATTTTTGTGCTTTCTAGTCACGCAGAAAGATTACACTGAGTGTACATGTAGTCCACAATTTGTGGCAACCCTTATGAATCCCTGTCAATATTTAAAGCTGCAAGAATATCAGTAGGAAAAGTAAAATTAGGAGGAAGAAGGTGTGCATTATGTCTGTATTGTCTGTTCATTCAGAATAGTGTACACTTAGTGTACACTTAGTGTAGGCTTTATTGAATCCCGAGTTTATATTGTGTAATACAGATTATGAGAGTTTTAGAAAAATTCTACAAAAGAATTTAGTAACTTGATATATGATGTTATCTATGAAGGTATGCATGGAAGAAAGGAAGAAAGGAAGTCAGAAAGATGTTATTTTTAAACAGGTGATAGCATAATGAGATGAAAATGATGGAAGTGGTTGTGTGTAACATTGCAAACGTTTTTGATCATAGGATCACAGGAACATAGGAAGTTATTAGGCTATTGGCCCCGGGGCCCTTATAAGCCTTGCCAACAGTTTAGCCCATATTTAGACAAATCAGCACCCAAAGCCAATGTCCAACAGGGACACAGATGTATGTAAAATATTAACAAGCTATAGAATAAGTAGTAAAAATTAAAAAAAAAATCAGTCTGGGTATGAAAAGACATTAAATAAAGTTATGGTGAATGGGTAGATGAAACAGGGTTAAACAAGAGTGTCTGATGAGTGGGGTTATATTACTATGCAGAGGAATGCAGTGGTAGAAAATTGTCAGGGTTATTTAAAATAAGCTCAGAGGGCAATAGCAAAAGGGGAAGTTTTGACTTGAGTATTTTATTCAGTCATAAAAAAATAGTGTGGATGATGGATATGATATTGAAAATTTAGGAGAAGGAATTAAAAGAAGTAATCTTGAAACTACATCAAATCTAAAGTATTTTGGAATACAGTGAAAATAAATGGGGTACACGTTTCCGCGCATGAAATCAATACACTTTTCTAAGAAAGATATAGTAAAAAAGCAAAAGGAAGAAGCTATCAAAGAAATGAAAAGTGGTGCAATAATGTGGAAAGCATTTTAAATGTTATAGTAAGAAAAAGGCAAATTTAATGCTTTCTTATGTTTTGGGGGATCTTGACCATGTGGAGGCAATGTTTGCATTTTTGGAAGATAGACAAAAATAATTAATTATCGGAGATGATATTTAGCATGGAGTTTCAGGCTGAGTTCTATAAAAGAGGGATGTTTCACTATGCTAGGAAAAATGAGGTTAGAATTAATCAATCCAGTTGTATACTTGATACCATTACCTTTATTTGGATTTTGAGACTGACAGAATAAGAAGCAAAAAAAAAAATGTTGTGGGAAGTGTAATCTGGAAAAAATATAATGATGTGTAGGAGGAATGGAGGAATTAGAAATGGGGGAAAATGAAGAAATATGAGGGAAAAGAAACAGATGGATATGAAGATAATGTAAGAATATGCATATTGGAAACGTTGGATACTGAAGTAGAAAAAGCTGAAAGGAAACAACAGAATGAAAGGGTTACAGAGCAAAATTATTATGTTAAACAATGAGAAGGTTTGAAAGAAGGAGACAATAATCTGTAATCGAGAGACAAAAAAGATTTTAAAAACTTAGGGAGTCTTTGGGTTTTTTGTGGAGACTATTAAAATAAATTACCTGTACAGGGCAAATAAAATATAACTAATAATTAAAAATGTTATATACAGTGTTTGAAATTAAAGAATCCATTGAATATGCTTTTTACGTATAAATATCAGAAATGCTTTTGCAGAAGTTTAATTAAGTGTGTTTTAGAAGAATAGCTATGAATATGATATTATATGGGATGGATAGGATATTATTTATAACTTTATGGAGTATCTGGAAATATAGATGTGAAACCTGTTTTATGTTAAGTCATGGAATTGTGAAATTGTATTGAAGAGAATGTTGAAAGTATTGTAGTAGAATGGGAGAGGGTAAAGGAATATGTTGAAGCATATTATATGTGTAAAATATGAACAACTTGTGATTATTTTATGATTGATATATGAAGTGTTAATAATACTGAAATAATGCATACATATTGAATAAAAAAGTGATATATAAATAAAGTTCTCTATTCTTTACAATAAATGCTGCAAATCTTTTACCAGCACCTAAACTACCACCAACTCAGGTAGATGTGACCTCAGTGTAACATCATCATCACTCTTGTTTCTGAATCTCATCTACAGAATGCAATACCCCCTTTATGGCACAGGATTTTTTATTTTAGAAACACAATTTATATCAACACAGGTTTTTCAAGCTGACATAATCAAACAGTTAAAAGAAAGCAGTAACAGAACTAAGTAATTGTCAATAGTAGATTAGCAACTATTTATTTCATTGTTGTATTTTTAACCAAGTAGTTAAACCAATGGACTTATTCCCCTTTTCAAGGATAACACAGAAAATGAAATGTCCCAGACATACAGTACAGAGAAATTGTTACAAAGTTTGTATGATTAATACATATTATCTAGAATAAGAGATATATAATACATTTCAGGTTAGTTATTTTGCTCAACACTAACACATTATAATATTGCAATAGCCATCATACAAAATAATTAAAATAATATTTTCAGAAATTGTCAAGATTAAAATGTTATAGATATATAAGAGTAAATTAAGATTGACAGTATCAAAACACATTATGAAAGAGGTTTTTTTTTAATAAATGTCTTAAAAAACATTATGTAGGCTTATCTGTAACAGAGAGAGCAGGAAATTCCGCAGGATGGCAAAAGAGCAATAGCCAGATATTTATAAGTCCATATTGTGAATCACTAATACCACCTCTCCCCCTGGGCTGAGCAAAGTGCAGAAACTGATCAGAAAGAGGCCAAAAACCCATTTGGATAATATGGAGTACAGTTAGCATTGAGATATTTTACTGGACTCTCCAACTGACCATAAGCCAGTGTAGACCCTCTAAAACTGATTGAGCATAATTGTACATTGAAGCACAAATTATTAACCTAGCTGTGGAGTTCTGCACTAAGTGAAGCTGAATGAGGTCCATGTGAGGAAGTTCTAAAAGCTCAAAAGGCTGTTATAGCAATCTGGCCAAGTAGAGATCAGCTTGTGAACAACTATCACAAGATCCGTTGATGGCCAAAGGTGTTTTTAGTGCTATGATATTTTTGAGATGGACACAGAATGTTATCATCATGGGTGACACCTGACTCTTAAGTGTTCGGGCATTAATTGAGTTCACATGTTCATAGATGAAGCATCTATATTATATGCTTGACCTCTTAGCTTGTCGAACGCCAAAACGTCGACAGCTAAATGGTGAAATTTAACATCGCAAATGGCCACTTACGCAAATTTTTTTCATCGGAAAAGAATTTGCTTGGCTGTTATTGGGAATTTGCCCTTTTCCTAATGTAGAGTGATCTCGGAGTTGGTATGTTTTAGTTGGGGGGGTGGGGGTACAGCCCCCCACATTGGGGTTTGTGGGGGGCAAAGCTCCCCTACTTTGTTAGGGTTTGGAAGTTTATTTTAATTTGTGATGGCCAAATGAATTATTTCCTGATGAAAAAAAATTGTGTAAGTGGCCGTTCATGATTTTAAGCTTTTGCTGTTTAGCTGTCGATGTTTCAGCGTTCGACAAGCTAAGCAGTCGAGATTCTAATATAGACCCTAAATGAATACTAGGCAAATGACCACAGGGACATTTTTATGCCTAGCTATGCATCCCAAATGCATCTGAGAGTTTAGTAACTTTAAGATTACTGTAATGGGTATATGTATGACAAGGTTTGGTGGGAAAGCATTTACAGGCGGTCTCTGTCCATAGGTGTAATTTCTCATCCACTGGTTCAGATTATGTGGGGACAGGGTTAGGGAAGAACTCAGTTTCACATGGATGGGAAAGCCTGTTCCAAAGAAGTAATATTCTTTGAGGCACACTTCTGCATCCTCTAACATGACCTATTTATGTTGCAAACAAAGTTTAGGTCCCTAAATCAGGTAATTCTGATGCGATTTATTTTGCAGATATGAAGAAGGTCCAAAGGAGCAGGATCTATGGATGTCTTGGATGCCACGTATAAATTGCTCCTCAATAGTCTGTAAGAGACTCAGTAGCAGGATAGGGTTTTAAGGCAATCCTAATAGGACATAATTTTTATGCCTTGTATCCTTTATGTGAAGAACATCTGTGGATAATCCAGCTGTGGCATGTGCCTGGTGAGGTATATACTGAAAGCACATCACACTCAATAATTTGTCACATAAGGGCTGAATATAGTGGAACAGTGACTTCCTTGAACTTGGATTAGATGCCATACCCTTAGTTATAAGTTGAGCAATATAGAATAATTTCCTTACTGTCATAGACACAGGATGGTTGAAGACCAGGTTACTGTCTGCATGCATTCCCAAATTTCTGAATAATGGATCTGCTGTTAGGTGCATGTTATCAGTGAGGTAGCTTCCAGGGATAGTGAAGTTCTTAAAGGATACCATTATGTATTTCTTGGAACTGAGTTTTTAGACTGTGGCTCTGATAGCAGTTGTTTGTATAAATCAGAACTTCTGGGAGGATATTTTATTTATTTATTTATTTATTTATTTATTTATTTATATTTGTTTTCCATGGTAGAGCACTGATCTTGGTGGACTTTTTTAAGACACAGCTTGGGAGCGGTGTCTGGTTAAGTGACTTACTAAATGTCACACAGTTAGGTAATGGAAGTGGAAGGAATCAAACCTTGAATTACTGAACTACTGGAAACAGCTCATTAAGAGCTCCTTAATCCTCCAAGCCATCTGCCAGACAATTATTTTTACTACTACTAATATTATTACTATATTATATTATTATACTATATTATTAAATTACTACTACTACTAACCATTATTATTAATTATTATACTAGAGTCTCTTGATATCGACCTTAACTTCAGAGAAGTATATGTCCTAAAAGACTCCACTAGTGACTGGCCACTTTGTGGAGGTGGACTCCCCTACTCGAACTTCTTGGTTCCTATCTGAGAGCCACCCAGTTGTCCAGTGGGTGACATAGGGGTTTATATTTAATTCCATAAGTTTGTCTACAATTCTTGGGTGACGTATTGCATCAGATGCCTTCATAAGGCCAAGGTAGGCATTATACGCTTATTTTGCCCTTGTCTATTGCCTTGGTGACTTTCTAAAAAATGTCCACCAGGTTGAGCTGGCATGAAATATCATTGACAAAACCAAACTGGGATGCATCCTATATCTGTACACTTCCTTTGTCATTGTTAATCATTTCCAATATAATTCTTTCCATTTATATATGAGATTAGTCCGTCTTATGAACCTGTACTTTCTGGGGTCCATGGATGGCCCACCCTTGTGCAGAGGGATAACAACTGTAATTCTCCATTCTCATGGTATGAAGCCTGTCTGGAGGCTGTGATTACAGTGCGACTCTAGCGGTTCTGATAGGTTACGTTTCATGCTATATAGGAGGCATCCTAGGATGTTATTGGGGCCCATTGATGCAGTATTCTTGGCTTTGAAGAGTAAGCTCAGAACCCACTCCCCAGTGATAGCTAGAGAGGTTATGTTCGATGATATTTCTTGAAGACTGGCTGTGGGGAGAGAGGGCAAAACTGGAGATGAATTTGTCAGCCAGCAAATTTACTATTTCTTTTGGCTCTGTGTAGGTGGCTCCAATTAGTTTTGCACATTGCTGTGTGCTGTCTTTGAGGTTTTGGCCATAGCTAAAGAAAGATATATGGTTATCCTTGGACTGGAGGACTATTTTCACCTCAAATCTGGCTTTAGCAGATTTGCTTTGCCCTCTGTGTTTCTAGTTTAGATTGATTTGAGATTTTTTTATCTTGATGGGTGCTACTTTTTTCTTAATTTTTGCCATGACTTTCATCATTTAGTTATACAACTTTGAAATTTTGAGATTCCACCAGAGGTTTGTTTTAGTGTTTGTTTTCTTCTTATTCCTTTAGAGCACAGCTGCCTCAATGCATCTATTAACATGACTGTGCAAGATCTCTGTGAACATTTCAGCATAAGCAACAGTATTCTAAGGGTTTGAAGGGTGGGTTGAAATTTTTCTAGGTTGTCACTTAGGCAAAGTCCCATACCATATCCTTACAAACTACAGGTTCCCTTCTATGACCTAGAAAACCTATAACACATAGATAAACTCACTGGAGTCATTCACCATTCAACCCAATACCATATTTTTGGGTGATGTTAGCTACCCCACTATAAAGTGGGAATCATACATGAACCCAAACATTCTGGCCCAGAGATTCTTGGACTTTGTCAACACAACCACTCTGGACCAGCTAGAGATACAAAAACAGTGAATGTGGTCCTAACATGGGAGGATGCTGCCCCCCCCCCATGTAATGTTCTCTCTGGTGTGGCTGGACCAATAAAACTATCTCCTTTGAAATTAAAATAAAATGTGGGACTCCTGCTAACCCTGAAACATATAGGGAATATTCTAAGGTTATTTAACTTGGAGAAGTTCAATTTCCTCATCCTGTCTGACCTGCCTTGAAGCATAATTGGTTTGATGTAAATCGAGACACCTCCATCCTTAGTTCCTGCCTGTGCAGAAGCTGGTATTAATGTGTGAAAGGCACTGTAGCCCTGGACTGCCAGGGTACTGTCATTGGCTTTAAACCATATATTGCTAACTGCGCAAACATCAGCATTCTCCAATGTGAGGAGACCTTGGGAGTTCCGGAGTTTCTTGCTAAGACTCCTGGCATTTAACAGTACCACCTTTAGATTTTCTAGAGTTGGCTTTGTTATGTCAGAAGATTTGTCAGTTTGGCATAGCTTAATAAAGGCACTATGTTGAGGACAATATTCAAAAGCCTAGAAGGAACAGGTACAGACCATCCCTGGTAATGTGGCATGATCTGTTGACCATATCCTACCATCCTGACAAATATTGTGCCTCCTTGGAGCAACATCAACAACAAAGCCAATTCTTAAAGTTAATCATGTTTTGTTCATATTGTGGCATTATCCTTACAGAAGATAGAATGCTGCCCAATACTAGGCTCAAAGTAACCTGGGAAACTTAATCCAAGATCTCCTTCATGTCTCTCTTCATCTAGTTCAGGGAGGTATGTCTTAGTTCATTTAAACCGACATGGACTATAGCAGAGCCACACTGGTACTTTTGATTCAATGACCTGAGTGCATATGTGAGGTTCCATATCCTGCCCCCTGACAGGCAGCTGGTTGTGACTTTCTCTTTAATTAGCCTGGTGAATGGGACATATGTGTGCCTCACAATGGAGTCTCCTATGATCGATATATATTATGTTGTGTGGAGGTATGCATCATGGACTTGGAAGCTGAGACACTGTAAGGTGTGGCAGTATGTGTCTTGTTGGGTGTTTTTTTTTTTGTTGAGGGCTGTAGAGGTTGCCGAGGACACTTTTTGGAGTGCAGTGTCGAGGGGGTCCTTGTGGTTTAGGGAGATTGTATTTAAGATCCTCAGCATGTCTATGTGTCTGGCCCCATACTATGTGAGATGTGGGTAGGGTGAGAGCCTTGCCTCAAGTGACAAAGCATAACTACATCTCCCACATATTGTATCCATTTGTTAGAGAATTACGTGGTTGTTAGCATACATGAAGCAATTTCTGCATTGCCTCATCATGTTCATATCCATGAGGTTGGCTGCAGAAAAAGCATTTCCACCACTCAAAAAAAAAATAAAACCGTCATCAGTATATTTTAAAGATACTGCTGCATGTGGCTGTGTAATGTATTCTTCTTTCCTTTTATCAACAATAACAATGGCACAGGTCGGGCCATAGCTTCCCCCAAAGCTGTACTCACCACTTGATGTATTTTATCTTGAAAAGCACATCCTTTACTTACTATTCAAGGCTGAACCCTATAATACATGTAAAATATTGATACTGAAGTTATCAAAGTTTCACTCTACCATCTAGTGCTATCTCATTCAGTTTTAGTCAGTGCAGAGTTGTTAAACTGGATACTCCTTAATTTTGCTCTCACTTCCCACTAATAAAAACAATTCTGCAAGCAATTTCCATACAAAACAGCATATGAAAGTGTTTGAAATAGTAATCCATTGCTGACACTATCAAATTGTTTAGATGTGGCCAGGAACAATGTAGCTACTGTCTTATAGCTATGCTAAGTATAAAGCCTGTGAATTTAATGTGTTTGGAGTATGTTCTTTACTCCTGCCTAAACTTACTATGAGTGTTTAGAATGGATATATTCTGAATGATCATTTAGAAATGTGGCAGACCTTTATCTGGAGGATATAGGTTGTTGAATCAGCCAGTTAACAGAACTTCCAATATGCAAAGGTAACTTACTCAAGGTGCTATGATCTATGAGAGAGTTACATTTAGTTTGAGTGCTGGGTAATAAGTGAGGACATCCAGCTAGCTTCAAACCATTACAAATCCAGTTTGTTTGCAGAGATTCACTAAACTATGCTTCCTGAACAGGATTCAATGACAAAATGCTTGATGTTTGGCTAAGTAGTTAGTTCCTTGTATACTAATCCTTCAGTGAGCTTTGCAAGAAGTGATTGTTTGTTTCTTTTGGCTTTTCCCGGTTAGGGGTTGCCACAGTGGAACTCCGGTCCGCTAATGATTGGCAATTGATTTTTATGTACCGGCTTGCCAGGCCTGACACACAACCTTCAACGAAGGTATGCCCATTCACGCATGTCTCCACGCAGAAGACGCTGACTCTTTAATTCTTCACTATGCTTTGATCTTTGTGTTTGTGCATTTTTATGACTCATGTTTCTTTCCAGAATGAGATCAACGTGCCTATTTAAGAGAGCTCTTAATGAGGTGATGTCTTGGGAAGACTATTATGGACAAATAATTTTTTAATTATTTATTTATTTGGCATTTGTTTACCGGGAAATTCCGACTGGGTCATGAGGTACCCATTTTCAGTGGAGGCCCATGGAGAAAAGCTCCAGATACATATGGTTAGCAGAATGAAAAACTAGACAGACATAATAAAGTCTTAACATTCAAGCACAAATATGAAACTAGCAAATTAGTTGGTCAGAATGAGAACTTAACATAGTCATAACATTCAAGCACATAATTTGAAAAACTACATATTAGTTTGTCAGAATAAAAATTCAACAGACATAATAAAGTCATAGTTTTGAAGCATAGATTATATGGAAAGCCTGATAGCAGGAAGATGCAGCATTATTTACATAATAGATGATTATCATAAGGATTATTAATATTCTAGAGGTTGTGGAATATGGTTACAGATTATACTGGTGAAGGCGTATGATAGTACAAGTAGAGAAGGGTAGGGTGTGATAGAGGGGATAGTAGGAATAGATGTGGAAAAGGTATGAGTGTAATCTCAGGGGAGTGTGTAGAGGAAGGGAGGGTGGGGTAAGTTAGTACTGGGGATAGAGAGAGAGTAGAGGCAGAAAAAGTTATAAGTACCTCAGCCTGTGCTCTGCAGGACAAATCCAAGCTTTGTTGAAGTATTTTTTTATAAATGTTTTGAAGGCGTGCAGGTTAGTAGCAATTTTGGTAGTTAAAGGAAGTCAGTTGTATAGTTTTGCCAGAGAGCAGGAGTAAAGGGTTAAGCCTGGTGTTTTGTTAGGTTTATAAGTTATGAGGAGATGTTTGTCTTTGGATCTGAGATGTTTATTTGGGGTATAAAAGTTGATTAAGGGGCAAAGAGCAGTGACAAACTAGTGGGTTGTGGATGATTTTGTATACTGTAGAAAGTTGTATGTATTGGAGGTGGAGGGGGAGTTTAAGCCATCTTAGTGAATGTAGGACTTTACAGTGATGAGTTAGGGAGGATGCATTTATGGCAAATTTGACAATTTTGTTATAGCAGCTTTCTAGTTTTTTTCCTTAAGGAGGTCTGTAAGTTAGTTAGAATTGGGATCCCATATAACAGTGAGGGCAAGAGATAGGTTTTGGCCAGGGTAGTTTTGGTAGCTGCTATGAGGACATTTTTATTCCTGTATAGCATGCCTAGTTTTTGGTGTTTTTATATACCGTTTTGTATGTGTAGGTCAAACTTGAGATTATTGTCAGTTGTGACACCTAGTAGTTTGGTATGCTGAACCAATTCAGTTTCAGTATTGTTGGCTGAAAAGATCTTGAAGTTTGTTTTGTTGGAGCTATGGGGTTCGTGGGTGAAGAGAAGGAGCTTTGCTTTTTTGGGGGGGGGGTTCAGTAGAAGTTCAGCACTGGAGAGCCATGTTTCTATGGAAGAGAAAGCTCGTTGTGTTATGTGTTGTAGATGAGTTAATGTGTCTGATACACAGATGATAGTGGAGTCATCTGCATAATGAGTTAGAGTGCCTCCACAGGAGGATATATGTAAGTTATTGATGAAGACATTAAATAAGAATGGGCCAAGGACGGATCCTCAAAGTACACCTGTGGGGCTGATGTGATATGGGGAGATAGAGCCCTGCCATTTTACTTGTTGCCTATGATCTAGGTAGCTAGAGAACCACTGAAGTAAGGAGGAGGTTAGACCAATGCTGGAAAGTTTCTTAAGGAGTTTGAGGTTAGATACCATGTCAAATGCTTTTGACAAATCTAGAAATACTGCAAATACTAGTTTGCCAGTGGCACGGGCTTTATGTCATGAAAGATAATAAGGATGTTGAGGCACTGTGTGCAGGTATAAAACCATGTTGAGTGTGGGAAAGTAGGTTGTCGTGTGTAAGTTTGTGGATTAGTTGTAGGTGCATACATTCTTTCTAGAATATTAGAAAGGGGGGACAAGATTGCAATAGGATGAATGTTTGTGATGTCAGTGAAGTTGCCTCCCTTATGTAAAAAGATAATGTGGGATCTTTTTCATAGGTTAGAGACATGTGATTCAGCTACAGATGAATCTATTAATTAAGGTGCTAACAGGGAATGCTATTGCCTCTGTGACAAGCTTTAGGTATTCTGGTGGGAGGTTGACTGCTGAGGTTGAGAAAAGTTTCAGGTTTTTGTAGTAGTTTTTTTTTATTTGAGATAAAAGGACTGGCTTAAAAGTAAGCTGGGGATGGTTAGGTTTTTGGTCATGAGTGAGGGTTTGGTTGTGTGCATGCAATGTGTGGGGTGTGTAGAGGTTAGTATCTGGGGTATTGGGGGTGTTAGTAGAAGTAGGGAATAGGGGTGGATGAGCTGAGTTTACTTTTAGGTTGAATATGGACTGTATAAAGTATGTGTTGAATTTGGTGGCTGTTTGAACAGGTGGTATACTGGAGTATGGATTGGTATTATTTTTATTTTTCATGGGTTGAGTAATGATGTTACAGAGGACCAGAATTTCTTAGGGTTGTTTTGTGGTCAGGTCAGTTTATAATCGACAGCAATTACTTTATAGCCAGAACAAAGCAATTAACAAAAAAATGCAAGTAAAATAGGTTTTCTGTCATTTCCTTAGACTAAATACCTGGCATAAGCAGTATAGTCCACAGGTCAAGCAAAAGAAGACAATGGCCAACTTAGTAAGGGAGTCCTACTATTTTACAGAGGAGGCATGTATTTAACTGAGTAAAGTTAATATGCAGCAAGGTTCTTCATGATAAACATGCTTACATGAAACAATGACAAAAGTCTTAGTAAACTTGTAGGTATAGGACTTTCTGAAACAGCTCCTGCAATATCAGGGTCAGATGTAGTGACCGAAGGCTAGGAAACAATGACAAAAGTCTCAGTAAACTTGTAGGTGTAGGGCTTTGTGACAGAGCTCCTGCAATATCAGGGTCAGATTCAATGACCACACACTATGATATAATGACAAAAGTCTCAGTAAACTTGTAGGTGTAGGGCTTTATGACAGAACTCCTGCAATATTGGGGTCAGATGTAATGACTGCAGACTATGAAACAATGACAAAAGTTTCAGTGAACTTGCAGGTGTAGGGTTTTGTGACAGACCTCCTGCAATATTGGAATCAGATGTAGTGACTGCAGGCTATGAAAAAATGCTAAAAGTCTCAGTAAACTTGTAGGTGCAGAGCTCTGTGACAGAGCTCCTGAAATATCAGTCAGATGTAGTGACCACAGGCTCTGGTCTATGAAGGAAGATAGTAACTGAGTGTAAGAAGAGACACCAGTAAATATTTTTGGTAAGGGCCTGCTGACAGCATAGCATCCTTCTGATTTCTATGAAGACTATGCTGTTGCTTGTTTCTTTCTCATTATTGGTATTTATAGTAAAGTAAAGATACATATTACCATTGCTTATATTTGGCTTTTACTTCTTCTTATTGGGTATCACAGAATGGTTGTTCTTAAGCAGTACTTTACGTTTCTCTATACTACATCAAATCTCACCTGGAAATGTAAAACAAAGTAGGGTATTCCTCTTGCTTGTATTTGGCTGCAACTACTTTCTATCTGGTATCATAAAATAGTGTTTCATGGCTATGGTAGTATTGTTATTGTGTTCAGATGTTAAGTGTGCATGTGTGTGTGGAGGGGTGTCTGTGTCCTTACCTTAGAGTATACTGCATCAACCCCTGTAACATGGGAGGAATTATTAAAGGTTACAATGAACTATATGTCATGCGTACATCTCATAGTAACCCTTTCAAATTAAGAGAGAGTCTAAACATGATACACTAGCAAGAAGATATGCAGCACTATGTTAGGCTGTCTCTGAGGCTGTGCAAATGAAGCAGCCCGGGAGAGGCATATGCCAATTAGCCATGTGCTCTGTCACCCAAAACCGCTACCAAGCAGGCATGCAAGCAGCAAGCAATTCATTGAGCTGCTCTACTGTGAAGATTAGCATGGCCACCCCTACCATGTTGTAGTAGTGAACATGGCCAAAAGGACATGTTCAGCTATTGTAGTAAGTACTAGGGATTTGGGGTAGGGTCAGAGGTGAGTGAATGCATGAGAGGGGCTGCATGTGAGAGAGTGTGTGTGTGTGTGTGTGTGTGTGTGTGTGTGTGTGTGTGTGTGTGTGTGTGTGTGTGTGTGTGAATGGATGGATGGATGAATGGATGAGTGCATGATTGTGACTGGGTGGGTAGGAAGCTGTGTATGTGGGTGTGTTTGTGAATTTGGGTTAGAGTGGATGTCATACCTTCACACACTCCTAGACTAATGAACATAGTCTATAATACCGGGTGGGGGGATCACTAGCCAACAGGGTGTAACTGCGTTTTCAGAATGGGTGGAGCCACTAGCTCCCAAGGATTACCACTGTTGTGCCTTAATGGAATTTAAACCTGAATGAGGATTGGAGGGTTGGTGAAACACTAGCCACCAGGGATAAGATGTGCAATTTGGGATTGCAAATGAGACGTGGGGGACATGCAGATAACTCAGAGACAGATATGGGGACTGGTGTGTGTGTGTGTGTGTGTGTGTGTGTGTGTGTGTGTGTGTGTGTGTGTGTGTGTGTGTGTGTGTGTGTGTGTGTGTCTGTGTGTGTGTGTTTGAATGTATACTTGTGTGTATGGGAGATAATGACTGAGAGGGAATGGGTGCCTTTTACTACGCAATGAGGCCATCACAGATAATTGTAGTGGGATCTGCTGATCAGCACTTCACAGCAATTAACTGTGAATCAGAAACATGCAAATGAGCTGATAATGTATTTTCTTATCATGGCTTACTTCTCTCTGAATCACAAAATACTATGTCATAGAAGCAGGGTATTTGCAATGTGAGCCATATGTCTCATACTGGACCTATTAATGATTTCCCAGAATGGCCTTGATAGAGACACAATAAAGACCATTTTGATATATTCTGCTTCTCCATGAAATAGTGCATCAAATTTGCAAAATAAAGACTAAATAAAGTGATAAATATTCTTTGCTTATATATGGTTATAACTTCTCACTATTGAGCATTACAGGATAGTACTTGTCAAACTATCAAGACCACTTCCTGCATGTTGCTTCCTCAAAAAACAGTGCAGGAAAGTACATCGGCATGACAATGACATGAAATCATTTTATTGCTTATATATTTACCTTTTACTCTCACTGTTGGATGTCACATAATACTGCCTGTCAAATGGCCAATACTATGTCAATGTATGTTGCTTCACCATTATACAATATACCAGATGATATTTGTAAACATACCACTTGCCATCCTATCACTCCATTGCACCTGAATATAACTTTAAAGATCTTCTGCAAATAAATGTTTGATATTGCAAATTCTTGTTTTAATGGTTTTGTGGCCTCTGTACCTCACAGGCTGTTTTTAGTCTGGAAAACTAGAGTTAGTACTGTGTCCAGGGATTGTACCATACCTATTTCATACTGCAGAAAACCAGACTAAATGTAGATTCAGCTTGTATTTCAGATATGTAATTGTGTAAAATCTCTTTTTGAAGAGTGTATTATAGTCAACTCATAGGTTAACACGAGATTACTAGGCTAACAGTTTGAGAGCTTTTACAAGCTTAGCCAATATAAACTGATTTACCTGGTATATGTCTCACAGAGTTGTAGTCCCAGGGGAAGAGATGTGAAGCATATAAAAGTAGACATGAGGACTGGGGTCAGAAGGCTAAGAACAGTGCACACTCTGTTCAAAGGAGCAACAGATGTATCATGGGGACAACAGAAATGATGGCTAATGTACTAGATAGGCACCACATGCAATCATTAAGGTATTGAGTATGACATTCCTCGCCAGGTTAACCCCACTCAGTGCAGGGGCACAAACTTTGACTGGCTAGTCTTCATGTTTCTGAAAGCATGTCTCAACCTTCTGGTTAACCTCATGTTTAGGTTATTTTTTCTGCTATAATACCATCCATTTCTTATCTGGCGCTTAGAAAATCATCAGAACTATTCAGTTATGGCTTAAAGTTACATATAGGATATTTTGCTTCCTTACTTAAAGATACATGAAATGCTGCTGTTACAGGGAATTTGCTTCCCAGACTCAAATGCTTATACTCTCTCACAGTTTTTCAAAATGAGCAGAACCTACACATACTGCAAAAAAACAGAGAAGAAGATTCTCATATTTATGCACCTCACCACTCTTTATGACCACCATTGTACCACAATAAGCAAGTCTAACAGTCTAACAATTAAAGTCAGGGCCTCTCACCTATTCAACACCCTTTTGTCCAAACAACTAAATGAGCAGTACCACCTTCCATTAGGAAAATCCCTTCACTTTAGAGATGTTTCTTATGCTCTAATAAATATGATGAATAATCTCTTCAGTAATACCCCATATACAATCACTTCCATAGAGAGGGCATTATTGCAGCTAACCCATTATGCATTGTGCAGTTAGAACTTGTCTGATTGAAGACTGTTGGAAGAGGGCTCAGTTCTGAGCTTGTTTACTGGTTAATTGGGTAATTTGTTTAAATCAGTTTGCTCGTTTTCTATTGTTATATATAAAAAATGCACTTTATTCATCTGCTTTTACTTTATTTGTGTTTTTTCCTACTTTATTGCATTTATTTTTGCTGCATTTATTACTGCTTGGTAGTAGTCTGATTAAATTGTAACTGTTATTCTAAGCCTTTTGTTGAAGCATTTGGGCTTCAGAGCAGTTGTTTTACATTATGAAGGTTTGTGGTCTGCACTGTTGTGGCAGGACAGGTAGCTTACATCCTTCTAAGTTGGGAGTTGCTGATTGAAGGCTTAGTGTCTGTTATTCTAAGAGTGTATTAGTTCTGGTTTAAGCACTTGGGCTTCGGGCCAGTTGTTTGCTGTAGCATAGACTAAATTCAGACCTGCTGAATCTAGCTTTGTTTGTATAACTTGAGCATTAATCCAGACCATCTTTTTTGGAGAGGGTTCCCCTGCACCCTAGTGGCAGGAGTGTACAGTTAGAACTTGTCTGATGAAAGACTGCTGGAAAAGGGCTCAGTTTTTAGCTTTTTATTGGTTAATTTGTTTAAATCAGTTTGCTCATTTGTTACTGTTATATTAAAAAAATACACGTTGTGCATCACCGCTTAGCTAGAGTTAAACTATTCCTGGCACCATAAAGTCTGCTCTTCAAATTTTCCCTTAGAACTAGCCAGGTTTTAGTTTTAGCACTCAAATCTGTTTCTTTGAGCTCAGCACTTGTTTAGAACTCATTGTAAGCACTAAATAAGCTAAAAATCACTACAGCATTCAACTCTCCTCACTTGTCTAGAAGAAAACAGTTTTTAGTACTTAATAAATAAGCACCTATCCAGGCATGTCTAAGGGTCAGCTCTGGGTGTTTTTTCCTGTCTACCTGATGAATCTGGGCATCTTGGGTCAATGTAGCAATTGCCTCATGTATGCAGACAACCCTCTCCTCCTACCACCCAACACTACAACCTGTGAGAGATGCACTTATATAGCCAAACTGGAAGCAAAGCTCTCTTCACCCAAGACTGGACTAGACAGTCAAGAGGAGAAGGTAAACACTTGGACCACACCACACTCATCACATAGTCCATCAAAACCTACACCACCAAAACACACACATAGCAACACAAAACACACACCTACATTCACGGAGGCTCTGAATAAAAATCTGCTCAAGCAACAGAGACCTCCAAAGCAGAAACACATGCAACCTCCACCCTCCAACACAACCCAAATGGCACATAGCCCACAAACTCAGTGTGCCACTCAACCACAGCCCATAAGGCATAACAATGTACCAAACACTCTAGTCATAGGTGACTCTATAGTCAGGCACACTGATGTTCCACTCACCCGGCTAAACAAGGAGAAAGTAACTGTCAGCTGCCTGTCAGGTTCCAGGACCCGCCACATAATGCACGCACTCAGGTCACTCCACAGCAAGTACAAATATGACTCTGTGATTGTCCATGTTGGTGTGAATGACCTGAGACATTCCTTCCTGGACTACATCAAAAGAGAAATGGAGGAGATCTCAGATCTTGTAGCCCACTTGTAGTTACAGCACAATGGCACTAAATATACAGAACCAAATGATATTGCCATCATCTTGGCAGATAGTTTCAGTGCTAACTTTACCCCCTCCTCACCCCCTAAAGGGCCCATTTCTATACTGGAAGAATGCAAAGTTCCTGTAATCATGGCTGCACAGGTAAAAACCATAGTCTCCAAACCCAAGAACACAGCATCCATGGGACCTGACAACATCCCAGGCTGTATTCTACATGAACTACAGAATGAACTGGCACCCCACCTAAGCACCATGTTCAGTCATAGCCTCACCTCAGGCTTTGTGCCCACTGAATGGCACACAGCAGTGGTTATCCCACTCCACAAAGAGGGAGCCACCACGGACCCCGGGAACTACTGCCTCATTAGCCTAACGAGCCTGGTCTGCAAGGCCATGGAACTTATCATCATGTAACTTATAAACAAAGACATTGGTAATCTCCAAACTCTGGACCCCACACAGTTAGTGATTGTAAAAGGCAGATCATGTCTTCTAAACCTGATTGACTTCTTTGAAGCAGTCACCAAAGCTGTAGATTAGGGTAAGGTGGTTCACACAGCCTATGTAGATCTCGCCAAGGCTTTTGACACCATTCCCCACTCTGGAATTATAGATAAACTCACTAAACTACATATAATTACCTATGTCACAAGATGGGTTGCCAACTGGCTCACTGACAGAACCCACACTGTGAAAGTAGCAGACTCCAAATCCGACTTCAGACCAGTGACAAGTGGAGTACCATAGGGTTCAGTCCTGGGTCCTCTCTTGTTTGGTATCTACTTTTCCGAAGTACAGGCTAACACAGAAAGTCTTTGGCTAAAGAAGTTTACAGATGACTGCAAACTTGAAGCCATAATTGAAACTCCTAACAATGTGGACATCCTACAAAAGGGCCTCACTGAGACACATGCCTGGTGTCAAAGCCATGGCCTCAAGCTCAATGCCAAAAAGTGCATTGTCATCCCCTTTGGTAAAAACTCTGAACCCATGAGTTACCACATAGGTGGTAGTCTACTTAACACTGAAAGTATGATCAGAGACCTTGGGACACAGGTGGACAGTAGTCTCTCCTTTGATAATCACATCACCACAGTAGTCAGGAAATCCTTCTACATGGCACACCTCATCACAAAAGTTTTCTCATCCAGGAAAAAGAGGTCATTGTTCCCCTCTAGTCGTCACTCATTTGACCCATTATAGAGTACAACACTCCTTTTGGTATGTACCTCACAAAACATCTACAATAACTGGAAATGCCACAGAAATACGTCAGAAAGAGGATTACTTACCTCAAATAGATGCCCTACACAGACCATCTCAAAAAACTCCAGCTGTACTCCATTGCATATTGCCTACTCAGAGGTGATCTCTGCCTAACACACAAAGCTATGTCAAACCCAGAGCTGTTGGACATGCCCCACTTAATGAAATCCCAATCCCTCCAAGCTACACACTCTAGGTACCTAAACCTTGTCAACACAATAAACATAACATGCTGGAGGGATAGATTCCTGTCCCAGAGACTTCCCATACTCTGAATCAAACTACCTATCTATATCAAGCAAAGCTCCTCAGTAGCACTCTTCAAGAAAACTCTTGATGATTGAATGGGAAATAGGAAATTCACCCTGGGATCACCTCTGTGGCTTTGCTTGACAGGGGCACAGGAAAATAATTTTCTTGGGTGGCGAAAGCCAGGGTACCTTTTTGGCTAGGCTTGTATAGGCCCTAGGGCCGATAGCCTAGTATCTACCTATGGACATATGAACCTATGAACCCCAACATACTGGAATAAAATTGCCCAATAATTTAGAAACTTATTAACTTCAAATTATTTTCACAAAGTCCTTAAGAAGCACAGTGAGACAATTGCAAAATGTTAATTCTTTGATAATCAAGAATAAAGAAACTAATTATTATCCATTGTACTCCTTTCTACTTACCCACATCTTGATTTACTGCAGATCTTTCAATGCCATCTTTTATATTTTTTGTTATTTCTCTTTTTTGTTCCTCTTTGCCTTCCTTTTCCCACTCATCTGTATTTCACTTTTTGCTAGTTACTTCTTGGGGATTTTATTATTGCACCATATTTAATTAATTGTAATGTCATTTTACCTCATTTATCTGCACATTGTTTTTACATATACTGTATATATATATATATATATATATATATATATATATATATATATATCAGATGTCTGTGATTACTTGCTGATTGTTGATTATCTGAGTATTGTTTCTTCATATTTTGGATATACATATATATATATATATATATATATATATATATATAAATATATATATATGTATATATATATATATATATATATATATATATATATATGTGTGTGTGTGTGTGTGTGTATATACATACACATGTTTGCTCAAGCTGTTCAAAGCTGCAGTGAGATAGGCCTTCTGCCATTTTCTCTGCTGTGATACTGAAAAAGGACTAATGGCTGGATTCATGAATGGCTAAATTCTGTGCATGAACAGTGTAGCAGCTCCTGCATGCAATATGGCCACAGTCCAATCCAGGATAGGGCCATTTTAGCGTGCATGAGTGGCCCTATACTGTTCCTGCATGGAATTCCATTCAGTATTAAAATCACCTCATTTGCTGGTAAAAACCATGAAAATGAGGTGATTTTGTGATCCAGCAAGCTGAACAGATTCCGTATAGGAACAGTGTCAGTGCAAAAATGTATTCGGCTAGTAACTAAAAACATTTTTGAATCTGACAAATCAGAGGCATGACAGCCTGTGAAAAGCATGTATTATGTAGAACAGAGAAGCCAATGGCCAAATATAAGGCCATTGGCATTAAAAGGCACATAAATATTATAAAAATAAAACTTTTATTTTTTTTGGCCGACCTCTGCCGTTTAAGCTAAGGGCAGCGGTGGGCAAACACGGGGGTGCCAAAAAAAAAAAAAGAAAAACTGCCTTTAAACAAAAATCTACATTTTGCCATTATAGTCAATGGCAGGCAGAATGTAAACAAGACAAGGGAGCACAAGTTGCCAAGGGGAAAGGGTGTGCTTGGGAAATGTAACTATGGACCTGCACACTGGGGTATGCAAATGAAGGGACCTATACTTAATCACAGGTTTCTACCTACTGAAAGCCTGCACCTAACCATGCAGGTGTAGGAATAGGGAACCATGTAGGCAGGACAAGAGGATGACTTCAGTAGAGGGTGTGTCATGCTTGGTGTAAACTTATTGGAGCCCTGCAGTCGGTGTTTGCTCTTAGGTAAGCAGAGCTAAGGAAGGGAGTGTGTCTCACATTGTTGAGCACTGTTTTCCTTGTTTAAATGGGTGTGTGTGCACCACGCACTGGGTTTTAAACAAAAAAAAAAAAAAATAGCAGCTCAGTTCACGTCTGAGCACTAGGTATGTGCGGCGCACCTTGGGGCTTAAATGGGAAGGCAATGGGAAGAGAAAACAGCAGTAGGAAGGCAATCAAGAAGAACTTGCATAGCTGGCAGGTGAAATGTATCAGAATTAGCCAATTACACAGGCAGCAGCCCAGCCCAGCATTGTACTATAAACTATGCAAACCCCTTTCACTCTGTTTTTTCCTACAAACTCTACACCACCAGTGTACATAGATGGGGAAATTTTACCTGACAAAACTAACAAAATGATAGGCGCTGCTGTTGCTCTCATACATCAATATGTGCAGGAGGCTGAGGATGGTGAGTAAGTGAATGCTGATGACCATCCCACAGTGAGGAGGAGGAAAAGAGTGTACAGACCCAGGGTAATCTACCAGGGCCTAGATGAGCTGGAGATAGTGGACAGAGACATTTTACAGCAAATTGTTGAGCTGTGGTGGCCCCACCTCACACACAGAACCAACAGAGGGGAACCCATCCCAGTGGATACCAAGGTATGTGTATGCTTATGAATACTAGCCACAGGTACCTTCCAAAGGGAAATTGGGGATATCATGGGGATCTCACAGGCATCAGCATCCAGGGTACTCCACCAGTTCCTGGATGCCATGTCAGCACATGCCGGTGAGCACATATATTTCACCATCACCTGTGCGGCATTGACTAGCATTATGCATCTCTTCCACCAAATAGCAGAATACCCTGAGGTAGTGGGTGCTATAGACTGCATGCACATACACATCAAAGCACCACCTGGTGAGTGGGGTAGGGTCTATATAAACTGCAAGGGCTTCCCCTCCATCAACTACCAGGTCATGTATGATGCCCAGGGCATTATCTTGAATATGTGTGCTGGCAGCCCTGGAAGCTATCATGACTCCCACATCTGGCATATAACACAGCTAAACCAGTCAATTGCCAATAGGGGCATCCCATATGGCCACCTAGTGGGGGATGCTGGCTACACACTGGACCCGTGATTGATGACACCCCTCAGAAATGCACACACACCTGAACAAGAACTCCATAATGAGGCACACACACAAACCAGAATCATAATAGAGCATGTGTTTGGGATGCTCAAGTCATTGTTCCACTGCCTGGATATATCTGGAGGAGCCTTGCAGTACTCTCCAGGTACATGTACACAAATGTTCATAGCATGTGCCATGCTACACAATATGAATTTGCAGAAACAGCTGCAGCAGGAACAGCACGGAGCAAGGCCACAAAGACCCCCACCATTGCCAAGGCCAGCACAGGCACAGAGGGACTCAGAGAAGGAACCACCTGAGCCTGCCCATGTAAGCAGAAAGAGGCATGCCCAGTATGCCCAGGCCTTGGCAAAGAGGCAATGTATAGCACATACACTGACATGGTATGGACCCAGGGAATGACACCTCTCTCTGACTTGCACATAGAGTAAAAGGGATGCCAAATATGACACTACCTGTGCTTTACCATGTATAGGGAGTGTATTATGTGCATCTGACATAGTCAGCCCTCCAACACCATCCTAAATACTGGCCCAGCCACAAGGTAAGTCACTCTTCCTATCAATTAAAAGCAAAGCACCAGGACTTGGAGATGGCTGTAAAATCCAATATAAAAATCTTTATCTGTTTATGAAGTATCTAAAATGTGACTCAAATTTCAGTTTGCAATCACAAGCACAGAATATATCTGCACATATTTACATTTACCACTTATATTCTTCAAAACACATACAAGCCTATAACAAGAAGTCAGTAATTTATCATACAAACAATTCCACAACACATCTCACCTAAAACGCTGCATAGACTTTAACTTAGGACATTTCATTTCACAATCACATTTTAGATACTTCATAAATTGGCTTTTAGAAGTGTATACATATGCATTCAGACTGCTGGTTCAGTTAATGGCATGTACTTTGCAGAATGTTACTTTAAACTGAAAGTGCTTATAGACACAAGAACAATGTATTTGTTGGTTTTAATCATGTGTCTCAAGAGGATATTTAAACCAAGAGCTGTTTTTAAAATGTATTAGACATCTGAAGAAGTGGGGTTACCCACAAAAGTGCTTGTGTCGAATAATGATTTATATATTGGATTTTACAGCCGTCTCCAAGTCCTGGTGTTTTGCTTTTTATTCTGGATCTGTTTTGTGCAGGACAAGTGAATTCTAAAGCTTTGGTGGCAGTCTTGTGTTTTTGCTTCCTATCAATTACTGAATGGAGTAGTATGTTCTGATAGTTGTATCTATGGTATGTTTGCGAGCATGTAAGGGACTTGGGTGGCTGAATGGGATGGCAGCAGATACTACACACCTATATGGGCAGCATGAAATCCATAACAAATACTGTTGTCAACACACTAGGCAGTACTAGACAAGGTGACAAATCCCTCTGCATTACATGTGGTAGCCCAAATGTGTATCCATAGGACACACACATGCATGTCAGTGAGGCTCACATACCCACCACCTGCCTCAGCCAGCAGGACAGGTGTAGATGAACATAAAGAAAGGCTGGGCTAAGGCCTCCAATTGATGGCAATGGTGAACTGCCCCCTCCAGAACTACACAGACAGATTGCAACAGGTCTGGCAGTTATATGTTACTTCTTTTTTTTTCTCAATTTTTTTTTTATTTTTCAAATACATTTGAATGAATTCCATAGTATTTATACATAACATCTTAAATAACTATCTACACTATTTACATTAGCCTGACACTGTAACAGATCTTAATGTATACAGTTACTTTATAAGTATGTCCAATCCATTATCAGAGTGTCGGATCAATTATTGTATAGTGTCAATCAACGATAAGACTTTTCCCCAAGGGTTGTTGATAAATGGCTTTGGATAAATTCTTAGTTTTTTAATTTTAATTTCCAATAATGCTGTGGTCTTCAGTAGGCTGTAGAGGTCTTCCAAAGTTGGTATTGTGTTTGTATTCCATCTTCTTGTTATACACTTCTTTGAAATTGCAAGTATAGTCCATACTAAATACATGTTTGACCTATTCAAATGAGGACCTTAGTTCACATTTAATAATACAAGAGCTTTACTTAAATAAAATGATTCATTAAATAAAGCTTGTAGAAAGTTATTAATACCCTTCCAAAATGGCTTAATTTTAACATAATCAAAGAAAATGTGGTTCCAATCTGCATTGTGTACTTGCTTACATCTCCAACATATTCCTTTTATGGAATAACTAATTTTACCGATTCTGTCTGGGGTTAAGAATGCTCTGTGCAAGCATTTCCAATTAAAAACTTTCCAGTATTGTATAAAGGATGTATATTTTATTGATAAGAAGATATTTGTTTTAATATCTTCAGTTAACTGTATTGATTACCCTTTTGTTATATATTTCCAATATGAGGTTTTGGGTGTTGTTTTATAGTTTATCAATTTTTTGTAAAATTTTGAAATACCTTTTCCAATGTCAAAGTCATTATATATGATTTCATACATGTATTTCGTAAATTTAGGTATTTCTTTAAATGAAGAATTGTTAATTATTCTACTTAAATCTTACAAATATGACAGAATACTCTGTAAAGTTAGCCAGTCCTGTTGTGGATTTTGTATGTTGTTTTTATTGCTTGCATATCTAAAACTTTTAGTTCTTTGATACATTGGAGCCAACAAACAAATCCTTTCTGTTCCCAGGAATTAATAATTTCTCTATATATTTTATGTGGAAAGTTCTTTGTGACTATAAATGGTGTTCAAAGATCAAACCAGATTTTTAAATCTATATTTGCATTAATGATTTTCCTAAATAAGTCATTGTAATAATTAATCATACAAGTTTTAGTGGGTTTAGCTATGTTATATTGCATACTAATACATAATATATGGCATGGCAAATTACTTTTATCTGTTATTTGAAATTTGTTTTGTAAATCAAATTCATTTATTGACATTACTTTAATAATAATTCTTTCCAATTTGCAGAGTAATTTGGACTTATCCAATCTGAGAATGTTTTAGATATTGATGCTTTTATATGTGTTTCTATATCAGGAAAGTTTAATTTTCCCTGTTTCCATGGTCTGATATGATGCATTAAAGCTATTCTGTTTCTTTTGGGAAACCATAAAAATGTTATTAGGCATGAATTTATTTCTTTGAGTATATTCCTTTCTAGTAACAGTTGTATTGCCAAGGCTATATATATATATATATATATATATATATATATAGGATCTTGGGCAGTAAAACCATTTTTATTAACTGTAGTCTATCTTCAAATGTTAATATTATTTTGTCCGATTTTTCCACAAAGATTTTAATTGTATTGATGATATTGTAGTTTTTTTAGACTAATTCATTATTATCCTTGTATAACTTAGTTCCTAGATATTTTAAGGTAGATTCTTGTTTCCCTATGATGTGATCCCCCTTAGTCTGCAGTTCTTATTTTAATTTAAAATTAAAAATTTTGATTTTGATTTATTGAAATGGTGTCCTGGCATCATGTGAAATTTGTCAATTAATATATCTAATTCTTCTAACATCTCTTTGTATTAAATAATGTTAGTAATATGTCATCAGCAAATCACATTACTTTAGAATTGTATTGTTCATAAACATCTATTCCTTTTATTTTTATATTGTTGCAAATTGAATCTTCCAATATTTCACTAGCCATTGCAAATAGAATCAGTGACATGGGACATCCTTGTTTAGTGCCTTTTGTTATATGTATAGATTTAGAGGTAAAAGGACCTTACATGACATACACTAAATTATTTGTATATATATTCTTTAGGATATGAACAAAGGATGCAGGAAATTCAAATAACATTAGGGTTTTGAATAAATAGTCCCAATTAGGGAATCAAATGCTTTCTTGATATCTAAGGCAATTATGAGTGTTTCTTTATATTCTTTATTAGCATAATATATGAGAAATTATCATTTTAATATTGTCATGTGTGTGTCCATGATATATAAGTCCAGTTTGATCATTATTTATTCTTTTGGATAGTAGTATTTTCATTCTGTTAGTTTATACTGTCATAAATATCTTATAGTCATTATTTAATAATGATATAGGTCTATATGAGGTACAGAAGTTTGGGGATTTGTTTTCCTTTAAGACTGGTATGATTAAGGAATATCTCCAAGAGGGTGGTATTAAAGCTTGTGACTGAATTTTTAATAGAGTTTTATGGAAAAGGGATAGTATATTTGAAGGACAAAGTTTGTATATTTCCATAATTATGCTATCTATACCTGGAGCTTTATTACTTTTACCCCCTTTTATTGTATCTGTAATTTCTTTGTTGGATATGGGTGCTTGCAGATCTAGTTTTAATTTTTCTGGGTTTTTTTATATTACAACATTTTCATCTAGATTTAATTGATCAATATGTATATTTTCTTTTTGGAAATGTTCCATATAGTGATTTTTCTATAGGCATCAAGAATGTCACCTATATCTGAGACATTTTTCCCTTTCTTTTCATGGAAGATAATTTTAATGTTATTAGCTTTTGATTGCATTTTGATTCTTGTTGATAAATTATGTAGATATTTGGGAGAAGTGGCCAAGGTATTAATTTTTAGTATTTTTAAAGCTAAACTAGTTTTACGTGTTAGAATTTTATTGTATTTATTGTTTAATACTTCTACTTTCTTTTTCATGACCAAATGAAACACAAAATGCACCACCGCAGCTTACTATTATAGGTTAGAAACAACAAATTCACTTATTGTGATTAATGATTACAAATTTCCTTTCCATATTCATAAATTGCCATTTTATGGCATATACTGAAAGTTTTTAGATTTAAATGGCAACATTCTATTTGTATAATCAGCAAAGGTTAAACTGAGTGATTATTATCAATTTAATACTATTTGTTCAGAATGTGATTGTTGCATTCTGTGACATTCCTAGTTCAGGCATCTATTGTTTCCCTTGAACAACTCTGTCAGTTTGATGTCATGTATAAAACATTAGTTACCTTGGTAACAGCTTAAGTATTATGTATGGTCAAGATGGGTTACAAAACCACAATTCAAGTTAAAGCAATTATATGACTTGTTATATACATTTATTTATATGAGAAAATCATCATGCTTCCCCTTGATGTTCAATATAGTGCATGTCATTTATGATAAGTTAAAACAGTAGTGTTATTATACAAAAGCCCATGTTATGAAACTGAATGTCTACTGTCAATTTAATGCTATTTGTTCAGAATATGATTGTTATATTCTGTGACATTTCAAGTTCAGGCTTCTATTGTTTCTCTTGAACAACTTTGTCACTTTGATGTCATGTATAAAACATTAGTTACCTTGGTAACTGCTTAAGTATCATATATGTTCAAGATGGGTTACAAAAACTACAATTCAAGTTAAAGCAATTACATGACTTGTTATGCATATTTACTTATATAAGAAAATCATCATGCTTCCCCTTGATGTTCAATGTAGTGTATGTCATTTATGACAAGTTAAGACAGTAGTATTATTATACACAAGCCCGTGTTATTAAATCTTCTCTTTAACATCTAAATTTAGCAGACTGCTTCATCTTATATGACAAGTATATATTTTATGTCTAGATTTACTAAAATCATAAATTACATAACTATTGTGTGTTTTTTTTTTTTTTGGCTGTTGCCAAACGCAATGCTTCTCAGCAATACCCATGTCAGCAGTCATCCATACTCACTGTCCAGATGTCAATATCTGTCACCGTCTGAAAGATGGACATGCCATGAATGTGGGCCCATACATACACACAGTACACAGGTGGAAGTACGCTAGACAGAGTGCATAAAATTTAACTGTCAGCTGCACACAAGATTGGAATTGTACAGACATGTTAGCAACACATTAATTGTCCTTGTAGTATGGAATAGTGATATAGTCTGACCAATCACTGGCAGATCACAAAAGGCACAATTATGAAATAATGAGATACTGCCTATGCCCCTGCACAAGGCAGCATAAGGGAGATGTCCCAGGTATATCTGTGAATCAGCTGCAAGTAGCTTCCATATCACACATGCACTCAGCTCACCCCACCATTAGCCACAGGTTTATCACAGGTCATATCCTTGGTGTTGGGAATGAGTACAGTATGACCCCACTTCTGTATGGGAATTACCACATAATGCAGCATGCTGAAGAGTTGTCCTATGCAGGTGTGTCCTTAGCTGTTAGCAGCACGCTGCCTGCATCCAGACCAATGAATCAGTATGGACAGGAACTATTACCATTAACACCTTGCATGCTTACCCTGTCACCTCAGTGAAATCCACTGGCTCACAGCCTGGGAATGTAGGAGTGACAGAATGCAGTGGCCTGCTACTGATGGCCTGCATCACTACCAAATGGCATACAGTCCTCTGTCAAAGGTTTGTGCCCCAACCGTAGTGCTAATGTATGGTATCTCATGAGATCACAACTAACAACCTAACACAGTCAACAGAACACAAATGCAAGGCCATGTTGACAAATCCCAGTAGCACCCCCCCCCCCATGTCCCACTGCATGAACTATGAACCCATCCATAAATACCACTGGGATGAAGGGTCAACTATGGGGATACTTCTCAGATATCACTCGCATAATGTTAGGAAGAGGATAGAATAACAGAGTGAGGGGGTATAGACGCATGGACGTCATGGAGTGTGTGAAGTCTGAAACTCTGATGTGTGCCCATACTACCCCTACCTGAAAACCCAGTAATGGGTGGCTACAAATCTGCTCATAAACCACAGTGTGAAGGGGAGCTGACCAGATATATGAGCCCTGCCTCTGGGTAACCTGGGTGAATATGTATAGCTGACAGGTATGGCCACAGCAGGATATGGCCATTCTGTTAAGGTGATATATGTACAATAAGGGGATCCTCAGACATCATAGTACCAAGGTGCTGGACCATTTACAGAGACCCAGCAGCAAGTGTCTGTACCTACCTCAACAGAGTGGCAGGAGTGTGCAAGAATGTGTAGGCTGTGGACCACAATACTGGACTCAGATTCATTCATCTTGTATTTCCCAGTAAATAACTGTGAGCAAATAATTATATCTGTCAGTAGTCAATGACATAATACATCACAGTGTAAAACAGTACACATGTCTGAATATCTCTGCTAACACCAACCATGTAACACAAGCAGCACAGACAGCAATAGTTATAGTATCCCCCTGTATGTTACTCATTATGACTCCATATTGTCAACCTATCTACAGATATCCTGCAGAAATAGGTTCTAGCTGTATGCACAGAACATAAAACTCTGAACTGGAGTACAACCCTACCTGGAATGGATTCACACACTCAATACAGAAGGTCATACTGAGCATGCTTCTACACTTAGAGAAATGAAGCCCATGTCTGATAACACAGTGGACTATTCATATCTGTCATTTGCAGATATCTGTGCACACATACCAAACTGTACACCATTCATGCTTCACCCACACATTGGATAGGAAAACTCACACATATCCAAGGCCAACACACTATAGTATGTCAAACATACACACACAGAGATGTGGGGAAGAGAGAGACAGACAGTGACAGAAAGAATTCCATTATGAGGCCTGTCCCACCCACTACACATCCAATTGGCCGATATCACATGATGTGCTGATGTCAATCACTTCACACATTCCTTTTGGTAGCCCTCAGCCTTATAGTCTGTGGTGGTTGTGATAACTGTGTAACACAATAGTACAAATTAGCATTCATGTAGCATATGTATACTCAGTCCTGTCAAATGTGAAGCTGTGTGTGACTGAGTGTGTGTGTGTTTCCAGAGGAATGATTTATGGCCCATTCATACACATTGCACTTCCCTTTACCCATGTTAGCACTCCTGCTGATGTCAGTCACCTTGAAATAAACCATTGGCCAAGTCTCAGTCCTATAAGCTCTGTGGCACTCATGATAACTGCATAATACTGTAGTTTAGCAAACTAGGTAGGTAGGAGTTCTAGTCCTAATCCTGGTGTATGTGTGTGTGTGTGTGTGTGTGTGTGTGTGTGTGTGTGTGTGTGTGTGTGTGTGTGTGTGTGTGTGTATATATATATATATATATGTGTGTGTGTGTGTGTGTGTGTGTGTGTGTGTGTGTGTGTGTGTGTGTGTGTGTGTGTGAGTGTGTTTGAGGCCATTCACACCACTACACCTACCATTGGACTACTTTAGCATGCATGATGATGTCAGTCACCTTGAAAAAACCCTTTGGCCAAGTCTCAGCTTTCTAAGCTCAGTGGTACTCATGATAACTGTGTAATACTATAGTGGAGCAAACTAGTTAGGTAGGAATTCTAATCCTGTTCCTAGCAACTGTGATAACGTGTCTGTGTGTGAAAGAGTGTGCGCCTTTGCTGACACCTGATTTTGTGGTCATTCACACTTCCTGCACTTCCCTCACCCCTCCTTTAGCACTGCAGCTGATGTCACTCACCTTCAGAGATACCTTTGGACACTTCTTCTATATACAAGCTGTGTGGCGCTTTCGATAACAAACTAGTAAGGTAGGAGTTTTAATCCTGGTTTTGGCAACTGTAATAATGTGTGTGTCTTTGCTGACATCTGACTTTGTGGTCATTCACACTTCCTACACTTCCCTCACCCCTCCTTTAGCACTGCAGCTGATATCACTCACCTTCAAGTGTAATACCAAAGTGTAGCAAACTAGTTAGGTAGTAGTTCTAATCCTGCTTCTGGCAACTGTGATAATGTGTGTGAGTGTGTGTGTGTCTTTGTTGACACCTGATTTTGTGGTCATTCACACTTCCCTCACCCATCCTTTAGCACTGTAGCTGATGTCACTCACCTTTAAAGATACCTTTGGACAACTCCTGCACATATAAGCTGTGTGACACGTGTGTAAATACATAATACCATAGTGTAGCAAAGTAGGTAGGAGCTCTAATCTTGATTCTGGCAAGTAAGAGTGTGTGTGCCTTTGCTGATACCTGATTTTGTGGTCATTCATACTTCCTACACTTCCCACATCCCTCCTTTAGCACTGCAGCTGATGTCACTCACCTTCAAAGATACCTTTGGACAGTTTTTCCACATATAACCTGCATGGCACTTGCGATAATTGCGTAATACCATAGTATAGCAAACTAGTTAGGTAGGAGTTCTAATTCTGGCTCTGGTAACAGTGATGATGTGTGTGTTTGTGTGTGAGTGTGTGTGCCTTTATTGACACCTGACTTTGTCATCATTCACACTTCCTACTCTTCCCTCACCCCTCCTTCAGCACTGTAGCTGATGTCACTCACCTTCAAAGATAGCTTGGGACAGCTCTTCTACATATAAGCTGTGTGGCGCTTGTGGTAACTGTGTAATACCATAGTGTAGCAGACTAGTTAGGTAGGAATTCTAATCCTGGTTTTGTCAACTATGATAACGTGTTTGTTTTTTGTGTGAGAGTGTGTGTGTGTCTTTGTTGACACTTATGTGGTCATTCACACTTCCTACACTTCCCTCACCCCTCCTTTAGCACTGCAGCTGATGTCACTCACCTTCAAAGATACCTTTGGACAGTGCTTCCACATATAAGCTGTGTGGTGCTTGCGATAACTGTGTAATACCATAGTGTAGCAAACTAGTTAGGTAGGAGTTCTAATCCTAGTTCTGTCAACTGTGATAATGTGTATGTTTGTGTGTAAGAATGTGTGTGTCTTTGTTGACACCTGATTTTGTGGTCATTCACACTTCCTACACTTCCCTCACCTCTCCTTTAGCATTGCAGCTGATGTCACTCACCTTCAAAGATACCTTTGGACAGCTCTCCAACATATAAGCTCCACGGTGCCTGCAATAACTGCATAACACTGTACTACCAAGACCTAGCTAGGTAGGGGTTTGAAATACAGTACTGGCAAGTGTGTGTGTGTGTGTGTGTGTGTGTGTGTGTGTGTGTGTGTGTGTGTGTGTATGTGCGTGTGTGTGCGTGTATGTGTGTGTGTGTGTTAGCAGTATCCTGTGTGGGTGTTGGCATGATTGTGTAATAACAGGATCCATTGCAGTGTAGGTTTTGCTACATTTTCATATTGAGAACCCATATGTCCCAATGTCACATTACAAGGCCAATAGTTGTCAAACACCATAGAGGTTGTTGTAGACAATCCACAGGCATAAATGTATATATAGGCAACCATTATAATACCCAGAGATCTCTCTTCACCCACAGATCATACACAAACACGCTTGGCTCTTTCTCTCATCCTTTCTTTCTTTCCTTCTGCCTCTTTCTCTCCCCCTCTCTCATAGATGTGGAAAATGCATCTGTTTTACATAGGCAGAACCTTGACATTGGTAGGTAATGCTCATGATCAGCTGATGACCTGGGCATGAATTGGAGTCCTCCACCTGCTAATTGCATGTGGAACAACTGTGGTATCATTCCTATAGCCAATTGCATGGAAACACACTCCTATAAGTAAGCATTGCAAGTGGGCATTGGCCCTTCTCCTTCACTGTGAGCAGGACTTCAAGTGGGTGTGTGACAGCATCACAGAGGGTAGTTGGAAATACCTCTTACAACAAACACTGTGGAGACAGGCCAACAAACTGGAGGGGGATGTTCCATACATGGGGAAAGAATGTAAGTATTGCTGTTCTACATTTGAAGCAATGTTGGTTTAACAGGGTTTGTGTGGATATGGCTGTTCTGCAGGATTTAAAATCTGATATGACAGTGCTATGTGGTTGATAAAACTCTCACCTGTAGGGCCATCTACAGACTGGCCAGAGTTTGGAGTCCTAGATTTGGTGTGTCACTCACACATTTTCTGTCTTTATAAATGTAGGAGCATACTCTGATGATTGTAGTCAGTAAATGGTAACATCCATGTGTGTTACTGACTTCATATCCCTCAGAAGAGATATGTCACAACAAACCCTGTTACACCATCAATGTTCTCAGTTTATAACTGCAATATGTCAATATTGGCCCCCAGGTCTGTCACCCTTTGTTCATGTGTCATGCAGTAAGAGGTGGATATGTACAGTATACCATTATTTACTGACATAATTCCAGATGCCAAGCCAATGATATATCAGACTGCCAGACATGTAATATATAGGAGGCCTAATATCTGAGGACAAAACCTGGACATCCTGTTGTAATCTGTACAGTAGTGAGGTATGTGTACTTATGGTGATTGTTAACAGAGTGTCCGTATTATGGAGCCGTGTATTGTGATTATGTTACTTGGCCTGTGTACAGACTGGGGTAGATGTCAGTGTTCTTGGTCCTGTTCTATCTGACATTGCATGCTGCTCCAGCTTCAGGTACCCCATCAGGCTATATGTTTTTAGGGCCAGAATGAGACATGTCCCATACCACAGTCAGGTATCAGACTACACTATAAATTGGGCCAGTATATGTAGGGTTAGTTTGTAAGTGGCAAACATTTTGATGATTGTTGTTCACACAGTCCATATACTGTACTATTACTTAGGCTTACAATTATGTGACTGTGACTGTGTTGAGACTGGTTCTGGGTATTCACTTTCACACTGGTGTCTGTTACTCTGTGCTGTTACATGCCTGTAGGGACTGCTATATTTGCAATTCCATGTGTATTCTGCCAAAGGTACATTGGCTTAGTGTTGTGGTAGTCTGCCTGTAGTGTAGACAGTGCTTGGTGGCATGCCTATCAACTCAGTGTATTTACCCTAGTGTGATGTTATGTCCAGATATTTGGCAGATGTAGTGTTGTCTGTCCACCATACATGTTGTGTATTTCTGACAAAGCAGTGGGCTGTTATGAAGATGTATGTCACTAACTAGTGGGAAGTATGTGGCTTGGGACGTCTGCTCCTCCAGTTAATATGTGTTAGAACAGACAGAACGGTGTGAATGCATCAACTGTGTGAGCTTATCTAGTCCAGTATGTGTGATAAATCCCCCTTTTTCATGGCTTTAAACATCCCCTTTGTCAGGCTTGTTCCACATTTCTTGAACCAAGGAGTTCTGTTTATACCTCCTGACTGACCAGATTGTTTCAGACTGTCCATGTTTATTGCTCATATTTCTTCTGTATTCCACAGGATCATTACTGTGATTTGTGTGGTACTTCACTATGATAATTTTATGATGTCTGTCAGTAACTGATGGCATACATGTCAGTTTCAGAAGAGCCTTTCTTCACAACATGTATGTTGACACAACCCCTGTCACTGTAGCAACATTCTACATGTATAACTGCAATACATACATTACATTCCCTTGCACTAAGAGGTTGAGAGTTATGGTGCTAAGGTATGTCTCCACTACATGTCATGGGCATATATAGATATATTTTCCATTTTCCTCACTGTAGTGCAATCCTGGAATTAGTATATATAGTTGGGGGGTGTGGGGGGTGAAACCCCTCACATACTTTATACATTTTAAACAATACACATGGATATTTATAACTGCAATGAATAACTCTTTGCAGAAAACAATATTTACCTAAACTATGTGGGAGGCTTTGCACCCCACATCCCCAACCCCCCTCACACACCCCTAACTATATATACTAACTCCAGGATTGCACTACAGTGGGAAAAGGGCATATACCTTTTACTTTAATGTGACAGTGTTATGAGTTTCAGTCAAATGAGTTTTCAGTCTTTTGAACTTTCAGTGTTTTGGTCTCAGTCAAATGAATTTTAGTGAAATGAAATTTAGGTCATATGAAGTAGACATTATATGTATGTATATACGTATATATATATATATATATATATATATATATATATATATATATATATACTTTTATGTGTAAACATGAGTGTTGTATGTACCTTCTCAGGTGTATCCCACCATATTAATCTGAAAGGTGTATATTTACATATAAGAACATGACTGATTCAACACTATTTTCACTTACAAGTACTAAACAATTGTAATAGTCAAAGCAGTTGTTCACTACTATTCAGTATGTGTACTGAATGATATATTTGAAAAACAAACAGGCATCCTTACAGCTCCGATGGTTTAGTGGTTGTGTGCTGTGGCTATCGTGTACAGGTTCCTAGGTTCAAAACCAGCATGTGCTATTTATTTTGCTGCTGGGTAGAACAAGGGATGATGGAGACAGGGTAATTAAGGCACTTTAAAGCATCTTTAACCTGGTTTGCTCGGGTTTGCATGAAGCTAAGTACTGCTAATGTACAGTTAAACAAATAGGCGCTTATATCGTGCAGGCTTCGCTTACCAGTGCGCAAATCTGCTTAGCATTTACATTTAATCAATGCTTACACCTGCTAAGCATAGCTCAGCCCTGGTAACCAGTGATCACATTCCAGTCGGATAAAATAGCAGGGTAATGACATATTTAAGAAGTTTATTTCATTTCCTGTACATAACATGCTTTTATGTGCTGTGATTATAGTTGCAAGGGGTGTGAGTATACTGTATGGGACACCTGGGTATACATGGGTAGTACCACAAGATTTTCTCTTTGGATTTGTTTCATACATGGGTAGTATCCCATGTTATATGCAGTCACACTTGCATGTTACACCAGCTACAGTGCACTGGTTGACAGAAATAGTTTAACACATATTGTATCATTATGTTGGTACTTTTAATTGTGCTTTTTCAAGTAAGAGTAGATTGCAGATTGTAGTA